>NW_009222621.1:0-15355 GCF_000690835.1 Fulmarus glacialis
TCCTCTGCGGGGGTAAGTACCGCCGAGCCCGGCCCCGCGGGAAGTTTGCGGGGCTTGGGTGATCGATGCCACCGGCGGCTGGGGCCGGCTCCGAAAATCTTTCCCAAAAGAGAGACAAGATATAAATAATCCTAATACTTTCTCTTTGCTTTTTAAGCTCTAAGGCTAAGTTAGAACAGATGTGAGTTTCCTTGTTCTTTAAATTTATGACGTGAAAGGGAAGAATATTCAAGTGTATTCCTATTTTAAGTTTCTAAAACATTATTCCTTCTCTGTTGTCCCCCTCCCAAAGCTTTTTGCATCATCAAATTAAATTGGGTTTGGATTGATAAATGAAAATGACTGAAATACGAAAAGTTACTGGATCGTAACTTAGATGATGCTATCCACAGATGTCAAGTTTCTAAAGCAAACAGAAAATCCATTATATCTTTTTCTTCCATACGGCTTTGTTTGCCAATGCATTTCTGATGTTTACATGAATAAATCAAAGTAGTTGTTTGCTAGAGAATGCAGTACAACCTTGCACACCAAAAATGCATTTATGAAAAAAAGCAATCCCCAAACCAGCCCAGTAGTTTACTAGTTGGTATAACAGAGAGTAGAGTGCAGTATTAATTCTGTACTTGTGATTCTCTGTAAAATGTTCAACTTGTTCCTTCTCGTTATTGTTTCAAATTAACTGTATTGGTTCACACCATCTTAAACTACTCTCTGTAACTTGCTGAGATTATAAAGCCTCTATTTTATTTCGTTTTTTTCTTTAGTATGCTAAAATATTTCAAGTTGCCCTTATTCTTTCTCTTCCTAGTACATTATTGTTAAGGCCCGATCTTCATAAAAACTCACTGGTACTGTAACCTAGGATGTATGGGAATAAAATATGTGGGATATACTACGTCTAAACACTTATTTAAAAAAAAATAGCATGGGTTGTATCCCAAGTCATTTTCACTGTCAGGAAGAATTAGCCATACTTGTATTGCTAATGGATGATCTATCATGCCTACTTTGCTTTTATCTTTGGCAAATCCATTTTCTTTAATGTTTTTGGCAGAATTAGGAGAAATGTAATTTACCTAAGCTCTTCGGTTTGAGGGGTATGTTTTCATTAGCCAAAATGAGTCACAAGCATTTGCTTGAAAATGATTTTCAGTGATTTCCGTTTAAGCTGGACAGATGAACTTACTCCTGTTCATGCTGTGATGCCCCAGAATATTGTAGGTACTGAACTAACTGGTGCTTGGAACTCTGAACTGCTTTCTTGTACAGGTTTTTTTTTTCTTTCATTGTTTTCCCTTTCAGTTGGACCATCATTTGATTTTACTTTTAATTGTATAACTTTAAATGAATTTCACTCTGAAAGTCATGGGTGGGAAAGGGAGTTGTCTCTGTGTGTTTTCCCCACTCGAGATAGATATCTAAACCCTTCTTCTTTAAGTAGCAGACCTAAGCAGCTGGAAAACAGTTTGAAGGACTTTTTATTATTAAATGTGACCGTAAATTGTTAACTCTTGGATCTGTCCGTAGCTTGGAGGAATATTATAGGAGTTAATTTATTTGAGTAGGATAGACTGCCAAGTAGACTTTTTTTTTTAAATACCACTTGCTTATACTTATAATTGCAAATATTAATTTTGTTTACGCTTGCAGCTTTGACTGGTGAGGCTTAATACTTGATTCCCCTTAATTTTTACTAAAAGTATGGGGAAGAAAAGTTGCATGCATTTAGGATCACACTTTAGGGTAATTGTATTTGTAGTTATTTCAAGAAGTCTAGCATATTAGCAATGTTGTATGGGTGTCTGTTGCTGAAGAAGCACTGTTTCACATTGTTTAAATGTGTGACACTAATTCCTATTTATGTAATAAAAGCCGAGTTGCCAACAGGGGTAAGATGAGTTGTTATGTCCTGGAGGAGCAAAATCCCTGTGTGCGTAGAGTTCCAGTTTAGAAACGGAGCATCTCACGTGTGACGCTGCAGTCCCCTGGCAGGGGGAGAAATGCAGTGAAACTTCAGTGGGCTCCATCCTAGGGGAGAGCCAGAGATTCCTGAATGGTAACTATGTTATGCTCTCGCTGGGTGTTGTGAAGGAATGTCTCTCACCTGGGCAAGACCTCACCATGGAGGATTTCCACCCAAGCTTAACATGCAGTGGTACCCTTGCACGCACCTCTTGTTGGTGCGTCCTTGGCTTATCTAACTCGGGGGGGGGGGGGGGGGGGGAAACTGCAGTAGTTCTTAAAATGTGTGCTCACAACTAACCTAAAGGTTTTCTCTAACTTGGAACAAGATTGCATTTTACCAAGTGAGCCGGATTAATCAATCTGGTGAGCGTGCTGTTAGTTGAAAGGATTAGATCTGGTTCTTTTGTATTGGCTGGCTTCAAAAAGCACACTGGACCGTTTGTTCTTTTGCACCATAAGCAATGTGTGAGTCTCCTGCAGGCACTGGTATTAACATGCGGCAGCAGAAATAGAGAAAATAAAAGGAATGTTTCTTCTCAAATTAAGACTTCTGTCTCTTTCATCAATATCAATTAAAAGACATGTAGATTTTTATTAAGGAGTGTGCACATGTATTTTTCAAAAGTTTTACGTATTTTCAGTTGTAGGGCTTCAGGGGTTTACTTGCACACCACACTGCATGGCTGTTTGGCACTGGAGTTTTGATTCATTTCTGAAAGCTCATTGGTGTAAGAGAAGGACCTTGTTCAGTTAAGTGTAGAAAAGTGCCTGTGGGAAAGACTTAGTAGGATAGTCTTCTCTGGAAAGTAATTTTTGTTATTAAAGGGAATACTTTCGAAGAGGTAATCTATTTTCAGTGAATAAAATAAAGTTTTGTAAGCATTACACTATGCATATTTTGTAAAGTGGGAAGGGAAACATGCTTCTACATGGAAATAATAGAAATGCTACTTTAACAAATGTGCTCTTGAATACAGGCTATTTAAACTTTTTTCTATTTTACTGACTGTGATGTGAAACTACTGATGAATGTATTAGTTCTGATATTCATTTAAGCACTGTATGGGATCAATTCTTATAGTGCATTTTCATGCTGCTAGGGTTAATGTTTTATTTTGGCTGGTTACAATTTACAGTGAGTCCTGGCTCAACTCATGTATCCAGATCAAGGACAGACTTGAGAAACCAACTGTGCAAATATTGACATTCTTCTCCCCAAAGTTTAGATATTTTCTGTAATATTTGTATTTCATGATAGAAAATGGATGTTGTCCCTAGGAAAAGAACCTATGTGATTCTTCCAAAAAAAGATCGTCTATACACTAACATCTTTAGATCAAAACAGCGCTAATCAGATCAAATGGTGGAGCACAAGCTATTGACTTGAGTCACGGACCAGGCTAAAGATAGACATGCATTTGTTTGCGTGCCTGTCATTTTGGCAGTGATCTAGTCAGACAATATGTGATTTTCATTTTACTTTGTTTAGATTATAACCCTGACCATAGAGCAAGGGCAAAGGGAATTTGTGGAGAAAAGTGAGAGGCACTTCGTTAGATCTTATGTGTCTTATCTGGAGAGGGTCTAAGAGTTATGGGGAAATTTCAAGCCTCATTGCTCTTTTTGGTAGGAAAAAGAGTATTAATGATGACACTTCGGTTCTTTCCTACTTTGTTCTTTTTCTCTGCTCAGAGATACAGCATCTTATGCGCTGGCCCTTCCCCAGGCACCTCGCAGCCCACTGGTGGTGCCAGCGCTTCCCCTCTCTCCGGTCACCTGCTTCCGCCTGCATGGACCGTGAAACTGCTGCTTCCCTCGCGCAGGACCGATCGCAGGGTTCATCCCAATGCTCCTGCTAATTTCCAGGGAAGGTGCCTGGGCCCTCTGTGGCCCTCCAGGCTTTATGTTTCTCATTTTATTCCTATTCCCAGGTCCTTCACCTTCCAGTTCCTCCACAAACGAACTTTTGAGCTGAAGTTCATAACTTGCAGCATTTTCCATTTCACAAAAAGTAAGGTACCATGTTGGGGTTTTTTAACTCATGCTAATGGGATCCATATTTGTGTTATATTTAATTCCCTTTACTTTCCATTGCTATTTTTGCTGTACCTTCTGTCCCGCAGATGCCTGTATTTGCCTATCTGTCTGTCTTCTCAGGGTGAGTGTCAGGGCAATGTGCGGTATTGGCTTGATTAGTTCTGCCAGTCAGTTTGTTGGAGTCTTAATCTTTGGCTTTGTTCATGGGTTTTGTTACTATCATAAAGACAGTGTAAAGGAAATTAATATGAAGATTACAAAAAGCCAGCATTTTAATGCTAAGAAACTCATTCATTAGTCTTCGATTAACAGAGAAGATTTCTTGTAGTATAACATAAGCAGTCAGTTTGTATGACAGTGTTGGTGGTTCAGCACCTGAATACAAGATGTGTGAATGCACATTCAGTAGCATGCCCACGTTCAGTTTGCCATCTGTATATCATAGTATAGTCTTTTAATTTTTTTTTCTTTTTGTTTCTGAAATGACAGACACAACCGGTGAGAAAGCATGTATTTTGTTAATCTCCGTTTCTTCCCCCCTCCCCCACTTTGGCCTCTGGCAGGAGGGAAAGGATTCGTTCGCTTGTTGCTGTACTTGCATTCTTGGCACCGCTGCTCAGGCTGGTAACGAGGCGAGTACTAATTCTGGTCTTCTTAGGATTTGAACTGAGGTAACTGGTTTGAGGGAAGCCAAATAGTAGCTCTCTCCTCAGTACCTCATTTGGTAACTGTACTGTTTTATGCATACTGCATATTTAAAGGAGATATACCAACAGTAAACAGGAATTCATATTTCCCGCTCCTCCTAGGCTGCTATCTCCCCCATGATGCAAGCTAGCAAACACAAATATGGCATGGATTGGAAAAAATCCATACTGTAGGAGCTCGGTGTTTTCTAGAGAGCTTTTTTTGTGTAAAGGTCACTTAGAATCCATCTGCGGTGAGGAGAGGGTTTGCTTTATTCATACGTTGGCGTCCTTCAGCTTTCCCGCAGAACTGAGAGTGGTGCCGGCTGGTGATTGACTGGAATTGTCTCTTGGTTTTGAAATGTTACAAACTGTGTGACACTGCTTATTGGGTGCGTTCATTTGTATTAGTAATGTTGCAAAACTTACTGTAACACAGATGCTGCTTCCCTACATGAACAAGGTGTATGTTCAGAACATGCTCTTTCAGGACTGAGGCATGTTCATGGTGCAGCGTCTGTTCTTAGCTCTTACTTTCTACCTTCGTTTGGTTTGGCAGAAGCAGAGCTTAAAAATTCACCAAATTATTCAAAAGAAATTGTGGAATTGTTTATTCTTCAGATGATTTTTTTTTTTTTAACTCTATTACATTTTGGAAAGCAAACAACTGAAGCATTGCAAGGATAAATAAAGCAATTACTGTAGGAGAAGGATAGATTTGAGGTTTGCTTATTAGTTTGGTTAGATCAGGATTCAAGTTCAGTTAACAGCTGTGCTACAGATTTGTTCGTTGTCTCACACGCTCTTAGTTTTTGGTAAAATACCACCATCAGTAACATTCTCCTTTGCATGACATATGCATTGTTGATCACATATCACATAACCCATACTGGGGCATACTGGAGCTGACACAAAGTGGGGAAAAATACACTGGAAAACTTTACAGAATCTCTAGAGAGATGATGCATCAGGAAAAAACAGCATCAGAGAAGCTGTAGGTAGCTGTACAATAAAATCTTTTCAGAGGCTTTATTTTTACAATGGGATCTTGTCCTTCATCAGTGAGATATATTGGCCGCTTCCACAATGTTTTGGCGAAGTCATCATGAGCCTTTTGACAAGTTTCATGTAGATATGTTGCTAGTTAGTAACATTATTAAGAAAGTTTTTGTTAATAAAATAGTAAGTCAGCTGAGGTGTGAATAGCCAGATGGATTTTGCTCCTTTTGGAGCTCAGTTGTTTTTAAAAGAACCACAAAGGTATCTAAAGCCATCTTATTCTTCAGATGTTTTGTCTTTTTTCCCTCACATAAGCAGAACACAAAACCGTTTTCTTAAAGATTACTTCATAAAAATAGCTGAATAGTTTCAGATTTCTGGATCTTGAAATGGGACCGTAAACATACCAGGCGCATTTTTATCTAAAAGAGGTGCTCTGTAAATCTGCTGAAATGAAGATGATGAGCAGTGCGTTAGAGCTTAAGGGAAAATTGCAGCGATTGCCATCAAAAAAGGGAATTGGAAACTTTACTGGGATGCGAGTGCCAAAAATGTTGTTTGACTGAATTACTTGAGAAATTTGCCTAACTAAATCAGGTCATTGTAAAAAGAAAATGGATATATTACTCCTAATGGTTGTCTAATGGCATTTCAGTGTATGCATTTAAAAAACTAATTAAACATTATATTTAACTGATATAACAAAGTTGCTTGTGTTGCTGTAATGGGTGTTTTTTATAGTGTCCATTATGGCTTTCTTCTAACTGAGACACATTTCACTCTCAGATAATAAAATTAAATCTAGGGTTTTCTCCTAATTCAGAGACACCAAGTTTTCTGATATGGACAATTCCATTATCTGTTCTTTTCACTTGCAAAATGGCAAAACTCATACTGACATCAGTAGACCAGAATTTCAGATACCTCTGAGGCCCCTTAAAGACTAGTTTTGCCACTGAATTAGAGCAGGTATCCATTAGTCCTGTCAGTGCCATTCCAAAGCTGAGATGAGACTTAAATTTCACAGCGGCTTAAAGACACAGAGAAGTTTCTCTGTTTTTGTGAAGAGTAGATGCATAAATTCAGGTAGTTCTTTACCGCACCATTCCTACATCAAGAGCTGAGACTTGCAGAGTGGTCCCTAACAAGGATGTTGCAGAGCAGCTCCCTTTGACTGCCTTTAGAGGATACTTCTACACTGATTGGCTTCTGGAGTTTTTTGCCTTTGTTGGTAAGGTGGCCTTCCGTAGCCTATTATCTAAAAGTAGACATTGAAAAGTATTTCTTTGCAAAGAGAAATGAGGATGTAAGAAATATGAATGGTTTACAAAATGTTGGTGAGAATGGATTTGATTCTCTCGATTATCATCACCGTGCCCTGCCACCGTGTTCCTCAAAAATTACCTATCGGGTTGAAAGTAGCTCTTTGTGTTGCTGCTGTCTGTTTGGGAGGAAGGTACTGACCACCAGCCTTCCTGCTGTTTTGTGCAGAACTGGGGGAGAGGAGGAAGAATTCAGATTGATACAAATAAAATGGACCATAAAGTCAAAGAATGTCTAGATGAATGTTATCGGCTAAATTTCAGTAAGCCATAGCTTTTCTTTGACTTTATTTTTTAAAATTAAATGAATTATGTCTATTTGGATGGGAATACCCAGTATAGAATGATTAATACATACATTTATGACAGTCAGTCATCTCCAAGTAGGAGAGGGTTTGAAATGTGCATGCAACCCTACAGCTGCAATCGGACTTTCTTTTACAAAGAATAAAAATAGACACTGTCAAATGATATGCAAATATTTCTAAATTACATTGCCATTGCTTTGTGGTCTGCAAGACTCTAAGACAAAGGTGCTGTTCATGAAATCTAAATAACAGGGAGGGGAAGGAGAGGATACAAAAACTCTCATCAGGGAAAGGCTTAAAGTTTTGATTTTACTAGGAAAAGGAGGAGAAGTTTATTTTCCAGGAAAAAAAAAATATTAAATATTAAAAATTGGGAGTAGGGGAATGAGAGTGGATTTGGGTAGAGGGCATTGGCTGTTGAAATTGCACTGTGATAACTGGGAAGTTCTGACAGGACCTCTGGAGAAAGTATCCAATGCTCATTATTAACAACAACAACAAAGTGCTGCTTTGGGACCTCCGGTATTAAGAACATCATTTTGTAAAGCACTTCAGTGGAGCCTTCTCACATCTCTGAAGTACTTCGGTATTTAGGCATATGCTTAGGTTTATCCCATATCTGCAAAGCATTTTAGACTGGGACTGCTGAATCAAAGCCCTGTAAAGAATTGCACGGAATTTCCCAAAGTTAAAACTGTGGCAGTACATTCAGGTGCCAAATTTCTCTTTGCTACCCTTTGCTGTAAAGCTCCCCTTTCCTGGCATGTACCTGGACTAACAAGTGTCACGTCTCCGAAATGCAGGTTTTCCTGTTGTGAGAATAACACATTACAAGGCAGCGTAACATCTCAAACTTCTTTTGCCACCTGCAGAATACAAACATCCAACTAGGTTTGGAAGCAGCACGTTTTCTTACTCGGCAGCATAGGTGAGGTTAGCTTGCACTGAGCTCCATGTTGCCTTAGTTCACAGTATCCGGGCTAGTAGGTGTAGAGCTAATTGGGATATCTCTGTCCTACTTTGTCATCTGAGGGTTAGATACAGTGCTCCTGACCACTTTCTCAATGTGACTAAGATACACATTTGAGATACTTTTCACTGACAGCATGAACAAAGTTCTCTGTGTGTGTTTAACTGGATAGTTTTACAGAGTAGTTGTCTTAATAGTCTAACTTCCCTGAGTTAGACCAGGTAAGATCTGCCCTTAAACCTTTCTCTAGGCCTGCTGTTGCCTTGAACTGTAAACATTTGGCAACCGTTTCTGGTGCCCCAGTACCTTGGATCACTTGTGCTGCTTTTCAACTGTGAGTTACGTACCAGGTACCCCATTTGTATTTTGATGGTCATAGTGTCTTTGGAAAGAAATACAGAAACAAATGTAAAGAAATTATGATTGCTTGTTACTGCTTTTGAGCAATTCAGGGTAGAGGTTTCTCCAGTTGAGCCTGTGGATGTCATTGAAATAAAAAGGACTGAGGAAGATGATTTCGGTACAATGACTCATCCCAATTATGATACAGAAAAAGCAATGGGAGTGTTTAAATTTTGGGTTTGAACATATAAGTTTTAAAGTAATGAGGGGGGAGCAATATGGCTGTAATAGAAATTTTATTGCACATTTCAATTCAGCATTGCTGACATGCTCTGAATGAGAAAGCATTATAAACAGTTTTATTGCTTTGATAAACTTTTGCCTTTGTGAAGATCAGAAGAGTTGTCCTAAATGGCTTTGCTAAGGACTTCTTGGATAGTGAGAGAGTTTATAACATACATTTTCCAGATTCTTTTCTATTTAAAAAAAAAAAGAGAGAGAAAATAACCCAAACATTTATAACTTAGTTTCTGTAAATTCAACAACAAGCAGGATCATCTTAAGGGACTGTGGTAGATCACCCATAAAAAGGGTAGATCACCTCTGTAAAAAAGGAAAACACTTACAAAATTACTTTTTTCTTACAATATTGAGGCATTTAAGCGAGCCTGTTATTGTTGGGGAAAGGATCTTTATTTAACTCTTCCTCTTCTTAGATTTTAGTCTAATAAAATTTGAAATGAAAATTGGACCAGAAGTTTCAGGGCAGTAAATGCCTAAAGAAAAAAGAATAGAAAGCCCACGTTTTTACTTCTTGCCTTTTTTTGTGCCCCCCCCCCATCTGGCTGCCACAGACTCTATTTTTGTGTGTATTTTTATAATTTTTCCAATAATTTATTAAAGCCTTGTCTCCTGGCATCATGCAGTTAGGTGGGAATTTTTAACTTTATTGAAAAATTCTGTCCTTTGTCTCTGCACAGGAAATCTTGGCATCATGGCATAGACATCCTAAGTACCTGACAATTAGAAAGCAAATTAGAAGAGACTATACAGGTCTCTACTTTAGCCTTTCAGAATTTGCTTGTCCACAACACAACTTCTAGGAGACAATAAGGGAAAGGCAAGTTATTTAAGTATTTAGGTTGGTAATCTCAAACTCAGTTTAGCTTGAATATAGTATTACATGTGTCAGAGTAATGAGGAGACTGCTAACAAGGACTTTTACTTATTTTATAAAATGTTCTGTTGCTAAAAAGATTCCTCTGACAGAAGATTTTTTTTTTTCTTCTTCTGTTAATCCTTGATAGTGGTGATAATGTAAGAATTACCACATGGAGTCACACTAAAAGTCCATCTGGCCCTGTGGCCTATTTCCTGATGATGACTGGCAGTATCCCGTTTTGACCTTCATACTTCTCGGAACGCAAAGGACAATAACAAGAAGTTTAGGAAATGCTGGTTTTGAAGCAAAATAGAAACGATTGGCAATGTTTATTCACAAAGACAAGACAACTGGGAAAGCATAGAGTTCAAATTTTTCAGTTTATGCAGAAGTAATATAAAGATGGATGTAATGGTGAAAATGAAGTAATGGTGGAAACAAGACACATGGGGCTTGTGTCATAGCAAGTAAGATTCAGGAAGCATTTTGGTAACAGGGAGCTACAGGAATTGGTCATCTGCAGTCACCGTGGGATTTCTGTCACTGGGAGTATCTTAAGGACAGGTGGGACAGCAATGTATTGATGTTGCTTATGTATAATCGGTCCTATTGTGGGTGAGTTAGATGACCTCTGTTGGAAACTTTTGACTTCATCTTCTTACGGTTTTGTGCTTAGGGTGTAAGAAATAGGACAAATGCAGCCTTTGTATGTCTGCTGAAGTTAATGCCTGGTGTTTGATCAATCAGGGCTCTTTAAGAGATCATGATAACTTGAGTTTGTGGTCAATGCAATTTGAGAGTTGATATCAAAATACTTATATTGTTAATCATCAACAGCTGAATAGACAGGAGCTAGATGCCTTTGATGTCAAAATGAGCTTCTGGAGTTTCTGGTTTCCAGAATATCCCCAGAGATATATTTGATATGTGGTAGTCTTTGTCCTTTTAAAAATCAAGTTCTAATGCTATGCTCAGCGTTCTCAAATCCCAGGCAATGAGTTGGGGACCTCACACTGGCACTGAGCATTTCCAGTTAGGGCCTTGGAAAAGTCTATATACATATGGTCTAACCTTGTCACCCAGAAGAATAGGAGGAGTGCCGTTTTCTTCAGACAGAAAGGGAAATGCATTGGAGTGACAATATTTGTTGAAGTAAACACAGGATTTGAGGATCCATTTTCTTAAGAGTTAAACTAGATTTATGGTTTGGTAGGCAGTTCTTACTAAATGAGAATTTAATGATAGCAGAAAGACCATGAAAAAAGTCAGTGCTGGGATTATAACTCTTCTGTCAGTATTTTGCACCCTGAATCCTAAATTGCAATTGCCAGGACCATTTATCTGTCTTTGACTTCTGCTGCTGAGAACTCTTCTCTAGTTTTCCCTTTTATCAATGCAATACTTTGCTAGATTTTAATCTTTGAAGAACTGCAGCTTGTATTTTTTCATTGTTGGTTCTGTTTCACAGTTAGTATCTTTCACTGCAATAATGCATTCATTGTAATTCCACGTAATTTTCAAATTAAGTGTTTATGTTTAAATGTGCTTAATTTAAAATGGGGTTTGGGGCATGAGCTACTTAACTGCTGTTGGTTGGCAGTACTGGTCTCATGGAAGGAACTGATAAGGTGTTTTACAAAATAAAACCATGGGGGAATATGGTGCAATCCTATAATGTTATCCTATCTCCCCTTCTGAGAAGATTCTCATTTACCCTGTATGTGCCAGCATGGCATAACAATAAGTTGTATCCCATTCGGAATGCAAGGTAGAGGCAGGAAATCACTATGAAGAAGAAAAGGACTGTTATTCCTCCTTTCCAAGGACTAAATTCAATCCTAGTTAGGCTTGATTTAAAGCAGAATCGTTACCCTGTCACCTTTTCTGGCATTTGGACAGAAACCTACAAATGTGTGGAACTGCCGTTGAAATTGCACTGGGCTATGTAATTACCTTTCCAAATGTCCTGATAAAGAGTGCAGACACTGTCACAGCATCTGTGATTTTTTAGACACGTGATTTTTGTCTGGGAGGAATGTTTTGTTTGGGTTTTTTTTCCCACATCTAGCTTTTGAATAGCTTGTGAGTACCATCAGTCTCGCAATAGAATGAAAACCTTGAGCCTTAACTCTTTTTTCATAAATTAAAAAGATAGGAAGGAGCATTTTTGTCACAGAGTTGACTTGAAGAAACTGCAGAACACCTCATCTTTCCCTTCTCACAACAGACACCTCCTTTTAGCAACTTCAATTATGACTGCCCTTAGATGTCACTAGATAGTAGATGCAGATACACCCATGTATCATGGAGTATATTGCCTAAAATGTTAACAACACTGAAGTTTTTTTGTCCAAAGACCTGCCTGTACCTTTTTTTGTTAGAAGTCCATATGTTGACCAAAGCCCCAAAATGTAGCTCTTCTTAGAAAGAATGAGCTTAAAAAAAAAGTTGTCAACAAGAGAAGAAATTAAAAATCAAAAAACCATAACAAATTACTTCAGGTACTAGACTCCAGCTTCTATGCCTATCTTACTTGCTTGGGGAAATTCCAGCAAAGTTGGTGTTAAAATGCATGTTTCTTTCCTGTTGCTAATGTCAGATCTACTTAACGAGGGAAAACAGACCAAAATGTAGGGGAAATCAGGAAACTGTCAAAGCAGAAAATATTGTCAAAAGCAGAATGGGCAAGATTTTCGTTTAATGGTTCACCAGTGCATTTAATGGGGTCATAGTCTTTTCTAGCATCACTTAACGAAGATTGGTTTTTCCCCTCGATTTCAGGTAACCTGTAGACTGTAAAGTAATTAAGACAAGAATGAAATTGCCACTATTATTAATAGCAGTTTTTTTTCTTTTAAAGATGCTATACTTGCTTCTGGAGAGCACATTGAGACTAGTTTCCATTCCTTCTGCCAGGGTAACTTTTCCCAACATCAATTAATGAAAGCCAAATTTGGTGACAACTTCCAGAGTTTGCAAATTACTTCGGAATAGAAGCTGTAAACGGGAGGGATTGCTTCGTTTATCTCAATGAGACATTAACACTGAAGTCTTCAGTTATTTAAATGTGGTCGTTGGCAACTCTCTCATTGCTGATTGTTTTAGTAGAGCTGTCTGGATAAACAAGTTACTCATAGGGATTGTTGTGGGAAACCAATGGCCAGTGATGGGGATCATGATCACTGCCAGAATTAGGTGAATATTCAACAGGGTCTTCAAACCCTTGGCAAAGACCATCTAGCAATCCTACTAATGGAGTAAGACACAGAAATTTTGCAGTGGCTCTCTATTTTGAACATCTGTAGTTGTTTTTCAATAACAAGATGTTGTATGGTAATATATGAAGTGGGAGGTTGCAGACTGACGTAAAATGAGTATACTAGAAATTAAATAGGCCACAAGGACTGTTTTGCTGATTTTTGTCTCTGTCTCTTTGTTACTGTTGTTTTGAAAATGCTGGAGGAGAATCAGGTGCATTTAAGGTGCTTTGCATTTGCAGGAGTCTGGATTTCTCATTATAAAATTAGGAGTCAACTTGTCAAGTACGCAGATAAATGTGTGCAATTTTGTTTGGTTTTACTCTCTCTGGAGTGGTATTTCTTAAATTATGGTTTAGTTCAGTCTCAGATCCAGAGATGTTGGTGGTCTTTCTCTCGATGTCAGTGTTTCTGTATCGTGCCTCCGGCAGCTGAATATCCGTGGGAAACTGTGTTACGTTTTGATCAGTGGTTCTTGAACTGTGGGCTTCATGCTAATGAAGATTTACATTTTCTTCATAGTAAAGATCCAATAAGCCGTATTAAACAACTATTTCAGTAGTGCTTGCAATTAAAACCTTGATGATAAACATGCATATTGTTGTAAAAGAGGATAAGGATTGAGGGACATATAGCAATATAAAATGCTGGGGACCCCTGTTGTAGGTGGTGATATTCCATAACAAAGTTTGCTGAACAATTTTGAACACACAGCTGCCCCTCCTCTTTTTGGGGGAGAGGGTGGTGGTTGTATGTGAAAAAACTTAAGCGTACATATTTCATGGTGCAAGAATAACAACCCAATCAAAGGAAAAAAAAAGTCAAAGCAACCAAAAACTTCTGACTGTCAAATGACTAGAGGGCATTTGTTTGCTGCTGTTCTCTAGGCACACAAAAAGAACTGTAAAGTAACTTTCTGAAACAATGGACATTTTCATTATAGGAAGCTTAAAAATACATTTTAAAATGAATTCAGAATCAAGCCTTCTTCCGAATACTAAAGATTTGTCTGGTCTGCAGCTGTCAGGTTACTTGGTTTGTTTAAATAAGAAATCTGTAAAGTAAGTATTAATCTGATTGATCTGTACGGTAAGGATTTCCTCTTGGTACACTTAGGCCTGTCAGATCTGGGCCAGGACAGTTCTCGGCACTGATGTCATGCTTTATATATTCTATTTTAGCAAGAGTTGATTAACACCTATTCCTGTCAGCAAAGCTGGATACATTTGTCGTGTGAGAAAGTGGTGGGAAAAGAAACTACCGTTTCTCGTCATACTGTCCCATCTCCCCCCAGTTGTGGTATTAAGCCCTGCCTCCCTCACACTCGGTATGCAGACGAATGAGGCTCTTTAGTATGACTTCTGTTTTTATAGTTAACTGAGCTTTGAAATTGTCTCCTAAATCATCCTTGCCAATAGCATTAACTACCCCTTTGCTGGTAGTCAGAGATTATTCTACAGTAAGTTAAAGGGTAACTCATCTTCTTTTGTGATGACAGGAAACATGGAGGGATGTAAAAGATAATGGCTAATTCAAAGCAGATCACTCTGCTTCTGGAAACCCATCAACTCCATTCAAACACAGATCTGAAATTTTGCAACAAACTTTGAAAGCTCTTTCCATTTCACTGCTGCAGTAAATTGTTATCTGGGGGAGGATGATGCAGATGCCCTTGAATTATGATGCCTTTCCTTACGAAGAGGTGAATTGCACATTAGCCTGGCATTTAGAAGCCTGAAGGATTCAACCACTCTGCTTTTACTGCTTCAAAAAAGGTAAAAGAGAGATGCAAAGTAGGTAAGTGATGTGGTATTAAAGAAAGGTCTTTATCCTTCCTTCTCCTTTTGCAGAAACAAACCGCTGAAAATACATCATTTAAAAATGTACTCATGCAGGGATGAGTCACCCCAGCTGTACGGCTGGGCCAGGTAGTGAGGCGAGAGGGGCAGGTGGAGCAATGGAACAGCAGGTGAATTGATCTTGAGTAAACACCTGTGTTTGCTTTTTTAAATTTTTTTTTTTAAAGACAGCTGCAGCAAAGGAACAGGAAAATCTAATGTAGTAACAAGCCATAGAAAGCTATTTCAGAGGGGTAATAATTTTTTTGGAAACAAGCTGTGTCTAGCTCTCTTCGTATGACAGTGCCATTCATGCTTCCTTGTTCATCACCTGGGGTTGCTTCTGATAGGCAAAACCAAAAGCTAGTTGTTTTGTTTGACAGCCAGATTGTTGCTGTTGTCATTAGCTGCGTCAGAGAGATGATATTATTTGCTGCAGATATGGGGATGGGATCAAGAAAACATT
>NW_009222621.1:15386-21791 GCF_000690835.1 Fulmarus glacialis
TAAGTTTGGACTCAGTCTAGATCAAGAGCCTCACCCCTTCATTTACTGTGTTCTTCTGGAGCAAGACATCTTGCAAGACCTAGAGTGAAGCGCATGAAAATTCAGGATGACAGTGCTTGCTCATGGGGAAACTTAGTGGTGAAAAGACTGCTTTTGGATTGGAGCAAACCACTCTAAACGCTTCTAAAAACCTTAGAAAACACTGTGTCCAAGACAAATTTAAAGAGAGCCACCTGTTCTGAGAGGCTCTGGTTGAAGTCAGGGGCAACGACCAGAGTCTTCTGTTACAGCCGCTCTTAATCTTTGAGTATAGAAGTATTTACTTAGGCAGCATTTAGGTATGACAGTCACGAACACTATAAAAAATTATGAAGTAGATTGTTTTTGCTAAGCTATCATTATAATTACTCACAACTCTTGATATGTATCATGTACCATGAACCATTTTTAATTTCCTGAGAACAATGCAACTTAAGGTATCTTTCTTCATCAGGCTGTTTGATTTATTAGAAAACTGCTAGATGCATGTATTGAAAACTCTGTTAATGGTTGTTGTGTATCATTCCTACTGTGAAAAGGTGAGAAACATGGTAGCTTGTGTGTGTTAAAATGTCAACATACATTTTAACATGCTATACATCTCTCTATATAAGCTGTCAAAGATAAATAAAGCAAATATTCAATGCCATCCCTTCACAGTCATTGTAAAGCAGAGTAGGAGTTGCCTTATTAAAGTGGTCTTTCTTCCTATGCTACCACATGCAAAAGAGATTTATTGAAAATAGAGAAAAAACCACTAATGAAATAAACAGATTTACAGTGAAAACCATTATCACAATATAGCTACACTGTTTAACAAACACTTTATGGAAAACAATACAATATGCTAGCAAGGCTGCTTTTACTTTCCAGTATTTCTTTACAAGCTAATCGACAGTGTGCTTGATAAAATTCATCTTGTTGTGATAGATATATTTCCATTTCCAAGTAAATTTTACTAAATGAATTAACTTGTTTCACTTATTCCTTACAAAGTCAATATGTTACTTGAAAATCAAGCAGTTCTTTGGTGCCAGTATGTTAAATGATTAAGGAAAACAAAAAGTAAATAAATAAATGAACTAGTAGGAAATAAGATAGCCATCCACCAAAAAGTTTAAGTTTTGTCCAAACAGTATGACAAGCTCTGCCGCCTTCAGAGGGCTTGGATGAATCCTTATGACTCACAAAAAAAAAAAAAAAAAAAAATCCCTGAATAAGTTTGCATCCACAAACTTATTACCCATGATAAATCAGGGAAGGATATTTTGCACAAAGTTGGCTATTGTCTGAAAAGTTTATAGCTGTTTAATTAAACAAGTAATCAGTATATTTTTGTTGCAAGGATGTACTTATTTTTTCCAGATAGTACGCTTGCATGCTTTTGATGTGTAGTGTGGTTCAGGCGTTTTTTATTGGCAGCTTTCATGATCTATGGCTTGCTGAGTGACATTTTATTTCCTATTCAAGGTAGTAACAGCTCAGATTCTTCAATTAATCACTTTTATAAGTAAAACTGATGCAGTGGATATTTATAGAGCAATTTTCAGGTCGGGGTCTTTGAGATATTCAAATTACCAAGAAAACCATGTGGACAAACACAACCTGGTGCGTGTAGATATATATGAGTCAGAGAAGATTAAAGGAGGCGGCTGTAGCTGTAATGTCTAGACTAGCATTTGTGACTTCTAATACACTGCTAATATGGGTCTGTTTTTTCAAACGGGTGTTCAAAGGGAGCTTAAGGTCTATTATGAGTTTTCCCCTTGTGATAGAAGTGAAATAACTTTGGACAGGATCAAGCTTTGTGGATTTCAACTGAAAAACTCTCATTAAGTTCAATTTCACCTTTTGTGTTGGTTTTGAGACCCTGTCAGAATTTCATTTGGCACAGAGAGAGCAGTAAGTTCATTGAGGAAATACAGAGTTTTGGAAACCATGATTGCTTTTATAGTCCCATGGTATGTAACCTGGCAGGACAAATGTCTGTGCCCAAAGACTGTAGTTCATATCCCCGCGTTCATGATCAGATTTAATTTCCTAATAAAAACATTGTGTGGTTTAGGGAAAGCACTGCAGTGTCAGATGATTAGTGGTGGAATGAAAAGATGTGCTCTTACTGGAAATCAATTGCTTTCCTCTGATTTTTAAGGCAGACAATGATGAATATGATGCTGCTAATGTACATTTTTCACTCTTAGCCTTAGAAGTAGAGATACACTTAAGAGCCATGTGAATATAAATGCCTTAGAAAGAAAACCAGTGCAGGTATCTGAAGGGAGGTTTGCTCATACTTTGGAAAATAATAAGAACTTGAATGAACAGGTTATTGTCAGACATCTTGCATATCAGGATTCTTTATATGGAGAAGAATAACCTACATGATCTCATGGGATTCTGGCTGCTGAGAGGGCATCACGCTGGCTTGTCAAAGTGCTTGACAGGCTGCAGAGGACCAAATGTCAGATGAGGAGTTAGGAAAAATGGTTTCCTTGTCATTTCAGTTCTTGGCCAAATCTCTTCCATTTCACCCTTTATTTCCTCCTCCAATTTATGACGATGGAGATCCAATATTGTAAAAGCTCTTTGTGGTCTATGAATGGAAAAGTTCTAGTAACTAAATATTACGGTTTTCTTGTTAGCTATTTTTAAGAATTGCTATAAATTTTTAACCATTTCAGTATACAGCTTAGCGGAAAACCTTGTCTTTATTTGTTTCTCTTATAGAGATTTTTCTTATCAATTTCGTCATGTGAGACACTGCAACATTGTGGGAATAGTGGAAAAAGATAAATGCTGTTAATTCACTCTTTTGTTGGTTTAAGTAGGATCCTCTCTTGGGTATTTCTTCTATTTGGAAAAATCAGGCAGTACTTGTGCTTGTTGTAATATGGTGTTTTTTTAAAGGCAGAATTCCAAATACATTTGTTGGCTTTTCTCCTGAAACATGACTGTAACAGGGACATGGATACCTTAGAGAGCTAAATATCCTGCAGTCTGGTTTGCTACTGATGTGCGTACATAATTTTCACTGACAGTAATGGGAGTTACATGTGTATAGAAAGCAAAACAGACCCTTAAAAATGTTGGTCAAGTAATAAAAGCTAGTCTAAAGAGAGTGTGGAAGTAGAGAGTGGGAGAGTGACTTTTTTTTTTTTTAACTTGCCTTCTCTTTAACTTATCCTCACTCCACTAATGTTAGCTTAATATTATTTTTATGGATTCACTCCTGATTTATTATGGCATGAGAGGTAAGATGAGATCCATGTGGAACAGGTAAGCAGAAGATGACTTTAAAATATGCTTACTCTAAAGAGAATGTGAGAGAAAACTGAAGAGGCTGGAAAAGGTTTCCCCTTCTGTGCTCCCAAAAGAATTAGAAGAGAAGTTTTCCCACATAGTGGTTGTACGGTAGCAGAGTCTGCCATACTGGTGTGCTGCTAAATATCTTTTGCACAGTAGCAAATAATAGTGCTGAGTCTGTACTGCCCAGGCTCTGTGCGCAGCTGCCCTCCCCGCGGGGGGAGGCCAGGGGTGCCCAGAGCCCCCGTGCAACTGAGTTACTGCCACCGGCGCATGGGACACGGCTGCCGGGAAGGAGCTTGGGCATCCGAAGCCATTGCGGCGCCCGAGGACTGGGCTTCGTGTCTTGCTCCAGAGCAGGGCACTGCTCTGCCTGCGTAAGTCACAAACGAGAACTTAAAGCTTCTCTTCAGCAAAACGAACCAACGGTCCCGCATCCCGGTAGCATTCAGCGTCCCAAAGGTAAAACTCTCTATCCCAGTGTAGTTTTTGGGAGCTTCACTGTCCTTTGCACAACAGATGTTATTTTGAACTCTGAAAACAGGAAACATAACTGCAATGGATGCTGTCAGGATTTTGAGCGTTTTTCTCGAGCTTCAAATGAGAAGAGAGAAGCAAATTCCTGGATAGTTAGACCTGGCAATCTGTAGTCTATCCCCTAATTAAATTCTCTGCAACCAGTGTGTTTTCATTGTTAATCAATGGACATTTGTCCTCAGAAGAAACTAACCCTGGGGAGCGTAAGAAAGGATAAAACTGTTGAGAAATCTATATCTTACACAAAAGGCATAAAAATCAAATTGTCTTTTTTCAAAATAGCTGAACATCATGGCATTTTAATAAAGGGAGTGCTAGAATATGTTCTCCTAATAAACCTCAGTAAAACCTCTAAAAATAACTACATAGATATATTCTAAGTTGATTAGCAGTAATTGAACTGACTTAATGTAGTTGGATGATGTCATGTATAATATTCCTCTAAAGTAATTTCTGTAGACAAGCCATTTGAAGTCCTCTTGCAGCCAGCATAAACATCTTCGTGTTGCTAAACTGAGCGCTCAGACTGAAGCACTCAGCGGGAGAGCTCTGACATCTGACTGTTCTACCTCGTTTCATGGAGCTACTGTGGCTTGCCTGTTAGAAGCAGTTTTGCAACGACAAATATCTCATCCTTGTTGTAGTGAAAACTATATAATCGTGTAACAATTGAGACCTGTTAGTTGTAGAATAATAAATGTTAAAGATGGAAAGGACCTTTGAAAGTGTCTGGTTTCAAAGTTTCCCTGCAGTATGCATTTCCAGTGTTCTGTCCAACTCGGTTCAGCCTGCCCCGAGCAATGGGGACTGTTCCACGGTCTAATTCATCTCACTAGAAGAAGCTTGGAAAACTATTTTCCTAGGTTTTGGTCTTAAGCAGTTTTGCATCTGCTTATACATTTCCTTGTATATCTGCTCTTGTATTTTTATAACCTTTAAAAGCTTGTAGTTGGTTAATGCAGGTGGTATTCTTCTTCCAAAATTTTTGTAGCTTGGATTGTTGCTTTTGTGGAAATGGTTTTGTAGGGTTGTGCGGGTTTGTTTGTTTGTTTGTTTTGATTTGTTTTCTGAGGGCCGAGACATCCATAACTGATTTAAGTATTCGGAGCGTGGTAGAGGGTGTAAATGTGGTTTCTACAGAAAGAAATTGCTGTGTCCTTGCTCTGAAATTTTTCTATTTACTGACCTAGATTGCTTTAATTTAGAAGCACCTCTAAGTTTTTCTTCATCAGCTCTCTGTCTTATTGACTGTTTCCTTCTTTGTGCCATGGGCTGCTGGAGTATCAGTCATTCTTGGGTGGTTTTTGATTGGGGCACCAGTATATCAATTACTGAATATTCATTTTGCTGATACAATGGAGAAATTTGACTGTGCGAGATTTGCAGCTGCTACCCTACTCTTAACCGCACCTAAAGGTCGGGAGCAATACCTTGTGAGAAAATTTCATAATTTTGCTGATTTATTTCTGAAACCACAGGATTTTTTTTCTTATTAATTTTTTTTTTGTCCAGAATGGTTGGTCAGTGATTCAGTAAAGCACTGATGTGCAAATCCTGTCAGAAATTTGCACTAACCTCCTGAAACTGTCAAAGTGCCAAAGGCGCTGTCAGTTACAATGCTGCCCTTAATCAAGAGGCCTGGCAAGGCCAGCACTGTAGCTTCTGTTCCTGTATTATTAAATATCAACAGCTAATAGCGTGCTTAGTTAGTACTAGTTGATTCTTTAAGTGATAGCTTATGGGGGGAGAACACATCCTGTGGACGAGGGGAAGAGTCATTAACTTCCTCTTGAATAATGACATTTTAGGAGCAGGCTTCAGCATGCCAATATTTTGCCCCTTTCCCTGTTAGCCTTTGAGCAGAAGATCTCCTCTTTCTCATACGTTGTTTTGCCAACTGTCCTGGATTGCCTGCCCAGAGCACGTAGCAGTTCAGTTTTCCCAGAGGGCTTGCGACATGTTTTTCTGGCTCCTGCTGGAGCAAGGACCTAGCTGGCTGAACGGGTATCCTTTGTAAAGCCTCTCTGCTCTGTGCACTTAACTGACACGTCAGTTGGGACATTCTGCAGAATCAGATTAATGTCTTACAGGTTTGAGAGTTGCTGGTGAAAGCTATTGTCTTCCTAGGAGTGGAATACCAGCAGGACAAGGATTGACAGATTTTGGAGTCCTTCTGTCTGTTAAAGACAAGTCTTAGTCATTCAAATCAGGATTGAACCTATAGCGTTTTCAGAGAGGCTGACAATGCCATTTTTATGTGCAACAGTGCACTCTCTATTCATCAAGGAAATGACCGCAGAAATGTGTACCCAGCTGTCTCCGTATCAGTAGCATCTATGCATAGCAGCTGCTGATGTTTGTGATGATCATTTCCTATCAGACCCTTCTTATTTTGGTGGATAAGCATCAAAAAAATGAGTTAAAATCTTGGAACTCAAGGACACCTAAGAGCCAAATTCAAAACTCTTTCAGTAACATCACTGTTGCATTGTCTTAATCCATGAAATTTAAGTTAGCATTGGATGA
>NW_009222621.1:21822-46793 GCF_000690835.1 Fulmarus glacialis
TACACGACAGGGAGCCCTGCAGTATGCCCTGCAGTCCTTGGCCTTGAGTATCCCCTGCTGCAGCCCTGGTCTCAGGTCACTGAGGCCAGAGGAGCCCCTGGGGCCCCGCAGCACCCTGCAGACCCCGGGTTACTTCCATGTGCTGCGTGGGAGCAGGGAGCTCACGTCTCCTCCAGCTGCTCAGGAGATGCCTGCGGTGCTCACTGCCTTGGCCATTAGCAGATATCATCTGAGCAAAGTCCTGCTCTAATGCTTTGAATTTTTGTTGTTATTTTTAAACCTTTGTAGCTGCCTTTCATAAAGAGACTTTTTAAAAAAAATTTTTTTAAAAGTCCTTTTTGTACAATTTTACAAGAATCACAGCAAGAGAAGAGATGATACCGTGGCTAGGGCTTTAATCTATTATTTATTAGACCTCAGTTAAATGAGGTGCCTGTGACAGAGCAGGGTGTGTGGTTTTGGTTAAGTCCCCTGGGTCCGCTGGTATGCAGTATATTAGGACTGTCAATGCAAAGCACTCTTAGAGAGGAACTTTGTATTTGGATCATAACCTCCCTTACTACTTCCAGCTCCTCTTTGCAAAGGAAATTATATCCTTAAAGGCACAGATTGTAGATGGATTAGGTCTGTACTGAGGACACATCTGTGTTAGAGATTTTAACCTGATGGACATAGTTTTGCCAGCAAACCCCATTTAGATATGGTCCTTAACCTTTCTATACCCCAGTTCTCCAGGTGTAAAATGGGGATAAGATTCTTGACAACTCAAGGAGGAAGCGGGAATACATGAAAACATAGTGAGACCACTTAGTACTACAGTGATGGGGTGGGATTCTGTAACGAGGAGATATTATTTCACATGTATGTTTTTAGAGGCTTGGGAACACTAATCCACACAGAAACCACACCACGTAATTTGTGTTCATTATTCTATGAAAACCTTCTGCAAGGAAGAAACCTTTTGCATCTTAGAATAGCTTATAGCTGCTGTCGAACTACATGGTCAAACTGTCCTGTGCTTTTCTGATTGGGCAAGTAAATATCTGTCAACCTAGCATTGGAAATGCTTTTTCTTATCCTAAGTCAGATGTTGTGAAAAGAGCATAAGGTCTGTGAAAAGGGATGAAAGAAATATGCTGGGGATTTAAAAACTTTGTTTACACTACCAAACAAACAGGAATGCATAAACAAACATGACTACTTTTTTTCTTACTGTTCATATGTTATTAAACCATAGGAGTACTCATCCAGTTGGCATGAAAAGTATTTGATCATTTTATGCTGTTGGGGTTCAGGCAGGAGGAAATGTGGACTGGGAGGCCTTGGACAGTGAGATTTTTTGTAGATATTTTGGTCCTCAAAGTGGCAGTACCCCATCAGACACTTGTCAGAAACCTTATTTTTTCGGTAACTTTAAAGCCATCTTTCAATGAATGTTACTTCTTTGAGAACAGAAGTATCATACTGAACACTTGCAGGGGATTCTCGGGGCAGGAATGACATTTAAGCTCAGACTTGCCTTTTTTCCAACCACTTGACAATGTACACAACCAAAGGAAACTGAAATATTCTAGCCGACAGTGCGGGATGATTCAGCAGGCCACTCTAAGCGGGTGTTTTTTCAACCAGTTGTTAGAGCTCCCAGTCCCGGCTTTGCTTCCCAAGCTATTGAAGCCTTCTCTGTTAGATCAGTGACTTGGAACGGTGATCAGTGCAGCGGGCTTCTCGTTTGCATGGTTTCCTGACAGGAGGTAGACTTCCTTTATTTAGAAGTGCCGATAAAATCAGAACTCAATTGCTAGTCTCCCAGCCTACATCCGTGTCAGCCATGTATTAGCAGGATACCTTCATTTTCTAAGGTGTTTAGGCTGATACTGGAATGTCTCCAGTGCAGCTCACATATCTTCCTGACAAAAATTCTAATAAATTATTCATTTACTTTGACCCTCTTTTTTTCCCATTAATAATATCTAACCAATAGCAACAAATTATCTTAATACTTCAGTTTCACTGTTGATTGGTTTTGTTCTTTTGTTTTGGCACTTTTTTCCCCCCAGTTCTGTGAACAGCTGTAGTAGTTGTCCTTACATGGAAAGCTGGCAAATTTGTAGTCATTACAAATTTAGTTCAGAGATCGAAACCTAAAAAAGGGGAAGAGTTCAGCAGTATGCTTCCCATGTTTTTAAGAATGTATAGGAAAATACAGACAGAAAAATTGGGGAACAGTTATATCGAAGTAGTATATACTGATTAGACACAGAGACACTTTTCTATTTAGGCGTACTAATTGATGATTTGTATTTGTGGCCACCTAACTGTACAACAGTATCTTTTGTATGATACCCTTCTAGTACTGTAATCTTTGCAATCACCTAAAAGTTTTAAGAAAAGTAAAGAACAAATCCATTGAGTAGAATAGCACACAGAATATGGCGCTTGCCTGCTCAATCCGGTGTTGTAGTATCAATGAGGATTGATTTAATGGTATTTTCCTCATAAGAAATGTTCAGGAAACCAATTTCCCATTTTTTCCTAGTACGTTGTCCAGGAAAACAGAATTGGAATTAATTCTGTTAAAGTTATTGGAAAAATCATGGCTGCTTTCCTCCTGGAAAGAATAATGGCAAATTTCGTTGGGACATCTGTTTGGTTATTTGAAGAAAGAAAAAAAAAATTGGCATTAAGTTAACTTGATTTTTTTCAGAGTGGTGATTTAAAATATTATTTGATTGAAAAGAAATATTTTGGATTTTAATTAAAAGTACATCTAGTGCTTTTCTGGGTGCACATGTTTGCACACATGCAGGGTAATAAAAGGTCATGGTGTCTTACTTAGCTGCTCCTTTGTGACACAGTTTTATTCCATTCATGGGAGAATAAATAGAGAAAATGTAATAATAAATCAAACTTTATTGTGGTTAAAGTCTTAAACATTGGAAATCATCTGGAATCTGTGATCAAATTACCAACTCACTATTATCATTATTTTAAGTACCCATTTGCTGTTTCCATGTAAATAATGATGAGCAATAGGGAACTGCCACATTACTTAGCACATTTGTTAGCAATTTTTCCTTTCGCTGGGACTTTAAAAAAAAAAAAAAAAAAAAAAAAGGAGCGGGGTGGAGCCGAGTGTCTGGAGGTAATGCTGACCTGGATTAAGTTAATAATGGTATTTCCATTTGGAATGTTCTGAGGAGTGAAGTACAGACCCAAATTAAACTGTATGTAAATTCAGCCTTTTTTAAGGCTGAAGCAAAACAGGGGTTAAGATTTTTCAAGTCTCTCTCCTGAATTGTGGTAATTTCATGAAATTGCTCTGCAGCTGATCTGGGCAGGATACCAAACTTCTCAGTCTGAAGTCTGATCCAGATCTATAACTGAGAGCAAATCTGTATACATGGAACTCAGTATCACCTCTTCACTCATTCCAAACATTTTTAATTAAGGCATCTTTTTTAGCTCACTTGTGATTTCAGAAGCTTATTCCTGCTAGTTTGCTAATCTGCCTCTGTCTCTTACCTTTACCAGATTTATGTAGCAAATTACGCTCAATATGAAAATACATTAAATCATTTCAAGTATTATAAATTTCATGTGATCTGACCAACCAGAATAATTTTTAGATGCTTAGAACATGTTTTCAAAAACTAATTCACAAAAATAACCTAACAGTCTCCAAACTCATGATACCTTGGAGGAGGAAGTGTCTGAATTTTCTGGAGTCAATGTTATCGACCTGTAATGCAGATAAATAATTGGAAGTTGTAAGAGTGCAGTCAACGTACTAAAATATTCTCTGAATTCCTCCTTAGACGTTTGCTGAACGCTTCTATTTGAAGGTGAGAAAGGCGTGTGGTAGCCACGTAGCCTGACTTTTGAACAGCCTGTGGTTGCAGTTTCCCTGAATGAATTGCTGCTTTTCAAGGTCTGTTGTCATGGTGGAGTTTGTTTTAGAAGAACAACTAGTTCAGATTTTAAAAAAGTTGTGATGGAGAATCTGCATTATATCCAGATAAGGTTTTCCAGTGTTATCTTTGTGCTAAAAATTTTAATCCTATTTCTCTAGCTGTGTGCACCCAGCTGTTGTGCTTAATCTTGGTTTACTAGTTTCCAGTATTTTGTTTCATCTTGTAGTTTCTGATGGTTTCTGTTGAGTTATCCATTAATACATCTTTGACATAAAAGCACTTTCATAGTTTTTTCAGTGCAAATGCCCGATTAAATGTTGCGTTTCCTCTGCGCTATTTTGTAGGTATCCAAACAGACTTGTAGAGGATTTGGGTGTTTCGTCTGTTGTCTGAAGTACAAGAGCTGTAGTTTGTTCATTAGGAGCATGAGGCTCAGGGTTGCAGATTAACCAGCTGCACTGCCTGCATTCATGTGGTCACAACCTTCCAAATTTACCCCATCATGAGAGGAAGAATTAATTATAGTCCTAATTGACTGTTTCCTTGGATATAAGCAGGAAGGAACTGCTAGGAGGCAAAGTGATTAATCAGTTAAGCTAGTTACATCAATCAAATGTGTGAGAAAGTTCATCATCCCAAAGGCAGAGTAAAGTAATGTCAAACTACAAAAGCCATCAACTCTTTCATTGGGGTTTTGCTGTGTTTCTTTGGTCAGTTTTCAGAGGAATTGCAAAACAATAAAAATAAAAATACAGGCAATTGACCCAGTCTGTGCTCGACAATCTGTCTGGATTATCGTGGAAGAGGTAATACAGCAATCTGTTCTCTTATCAGACATTGCATGTAGTCCTCATTAAAAGACCTTAGCATACGTTTTCCGTGCAGATGGACAAGTCACATGTATCTCCCAAACAAATAACTCGGCGCCTCTATCTCGTCAATCCTGTCAGTTGTGCTAATGAACTGGAGTCTCTTGGTTGCAGCCTCAGTGGAGTACTACCCAGAGAGCTTGATCTGGTGAAACCGTAAAGCTTCAACTCGCAGTTGGCAGTGCCTCGTAGCGCTCCGCATGCTTCCCCCAGCTGCTGGCCCTGCCTATCCCAGGGAACATGAGGCACTGTGAGGGCGAGTGAAAAACTGCCAGAAGATCCCCTTGAACCATGATCATCTTCAACTCAGGGTATTTTGGCTTATTGTAATAGACTGGGTTGTAAGCAGCAGCTTGTAAAGAACAGTGAAGTTTTCCTAGCTTTGGCTGGCAACCTCTGTCAGAGAGAAAGGGAGAAGAGAAAGGATGGGTAACCGCCCTTCTGACTTGCACTAGAGCGCCTTTGTATGGGCCCAGGCACCACAGGTCTGGGTTGTCCATACAGCCTTTCTGCTGGGCAGAGTTGATGTAAACCCAGCTCGCTCCTTTAGTCATGCACAGCTCTGCAATGCATTGGCACAGCTGAGGCGGCGGTGCGGGAGGGGAAGAGGCAAAATGTGGGTGAGAACTGCTTTTGCTGGTATTGCCAACACGGCAAAGGTCTGCGGCACTAAGTTCCCGGAGCCTCGAGGCACAAGCTCCACACAGAGCGTATGAGTAACTTCCTTCGCTTCAGGGGAACCACTCATATGCTTATATTTAGCAACATGAACCGTGTTTCCAGGACTGGAAACTTCGTTGTGGTGCATTATTTTAGGAAACAATCCAGTTTCGCTCACTTTTATCTGTCGATAACTAGAAGCCCAGTTCAGATGGAAATAGAAGGCTTTCAGTTTGCCTGAGCTCTGGAGCGCTGCAGGTGCCAATCTTGTGACAATTCAAAGAACACTTGGGAAATAAAGCTGCGCAGGAGGTTAGGAGGGGTGTGAAACTATAAGAAAAACAAGGCTTCTATAAAGTTAACATTGGAAAAACTAATTACGATTTTATAAGGTCTACTGGATGTAGCCATGTATTCAGATATAAAATCTGTATACACTAAATGAAAACTCTATCTAGAAAACTACATACGAGCAGTTATGCTAACCAGTTCTTGATTGTAGCTAAAAGATTAGGGTTCAAAGTCTGTTTGTGTATATCTGTATTACTACTTTTGTTTGATTTTTCCCAGATGTGTATTCATGCTTATGAATGAGCATGTACTAGTACATAGTCTAGTCTGTGGGTAACCAATATGAAATTTAAGTGTTGAGATGTAAATTGTTTAAATCAGAATAGAAATATGAGCAGTATTAATCTTGTCCTTGCTTTGTTTCTGTACTTTAAACATTGGACTCTGTAATGATTGATATGCTGAATGTTAGCTAGCCGCTTCACTTTCCAGGGTAAATTAATTGTTTTAGAAAACAGGGTATTCTGCATACTTAAGAAGAGACAGATTTAATCCAAATCGCTCCAGAAGAAACATGATTACAGTTTAAAGAAGCAATTTAAAACTTTTTTTTCGGATAATAATTAAGATCTATGCAGTGCTGTTTGTATTAGCATATATATTTATTAAGTGTGGATTTTATTTATATATGTTCGCTTTTATAAATATAAAATCCGTAGCTGCATTAAAAAGTTGCTACTTTTAATCTCTTAGCATGATGCTACGTCTTTGGCAGATGGCTCTCATTTTGTAAAATGAAACATTTCTAGGAAGGTCATCTTTCACTTGTGTATAACTCTCTAATTTTCTTGAATCAAAGGTAAAATCTAGGAAATAATATTGGGACTGTATGTGTCTCTGTGATCAAAATGTCTTTTGGCTAGCATTCTTTTGGGCTCAGCGTAAAAGAGATTATCTTAAATAATAGCGCAAGTGGCTCTAGATGGCTTCGCTTGAGTAGGGGCCTTGGACCAGATGATCTCCAGAGGTCCCTGCCAACCTCAAGCATTCTGTGATTCTGTGATGCGCTGTTTTTAAAAAATCTATAGCACAAGACAACAGTTTCTGAACAAGTGCCATCTGTTTGTGCCTTCTCAATTTTCCTTTAAAAGTGGAAAATATATTGATAACTGGATATGCTTGAGAGATGGACAAGGTATCTCAAAAATGAACCCACCTACAATGACTAGGGTAATGCTGAGGAAATAGAGGTATAGTCTGCAGGTGAGCTTTGCTCCGGATCCGAGCTGTATGGCCACGGAGGTTGCCCATTCCATTTTGGACCTCAGCCTTATGACCATGGAGGTCTGCTGTATAACTCTACTGTCTGTCTTTTGCTCCAGAAGAGAGTTATATTTTGCTCATACAGCTGTATAAGTTGATTTTCTCTGCCTTTATTCAGAGAAAAGTGAATTAAACCCGTAATGAATAAATCTAATTTTAAAATTACATTGTTGACCATCACCGCAGCAACATGCGAGATCCTTTCTGAGGTTCGCCAATCAAATGTATAAAGTACAATACAAAATAAAATATATGCAGCTAGGCATTCCCATTTTGAGAGTCAGAGCAATGTGATCTTTGTAAAAAGTGGTATTTTAGCAAAATTGGGTCAGCCAAAAAGCTTTGAGTTGGGTAGGTTCACAAAGTCCTTATGGCATCCAATAAAAAATAACGGGTTTAATGATATGTAGACTGACTGACTCCACTGGGCTTTTTGGTGAAGTAGTGTTCATTCAAAAGGATGAGGATCATTGAAGAATTACAGTCAATGTGCTACATTAATTTTGCTTTAAAAGGGAATGTTGTCCAACCTTAAAACCAAAATATTACTGAATTACAGCTACAGAGAAACACATTAAACACATTAAACTCTCTTTAATGAGACATAGTTGTCAGTCTGTGGTTTTCAAGGTTCTCCTCTTCCAGCAAGACGGGTGAGGTGGTGGGCTTGAAAATTAGTCAAAAGTGTTGGCAAATAGGTCTACTCCTAGGATTATTACCCTTATATATTGTTACCCAAATTTCTATCCTCAATTCAACGCTAACTATAATCCGTGTAGCTGAGCATCTGATGCCTATTAGCTGTTTTCCATCTTTCTGAAGCACTCGGTTCTATATGCAAGTATGTAAGTGCATGTGGGAGGCCACGCAGTCAGGAGGGGAGATACATTGTGTTTGCATCACAGGAAATGGGGCTACAGCCTGAGTGCTTCCAGTGCTCTCGACATTTTATTTTTATTTTTTATATAGTATAAGAATGTTGTATGTGTGATGCTATCCCTAAAATGTTAGTGAGGAGGACACCTTTGGAGCAGATCAGATAACCTTCATCTAAATTGCTTCCCACAATTGTCTCGTCTCTCAGCGGACTGCTGTATTTGCAGCATTAAATGGAACTGATGAGCTCAAGTACCTGGGGGCGGACCTACGCAGAGTACCTCCAGAGGAGTGGGCAGAGTGGCATGAGGGTGCCAGGCTTCACTGGCAGTTCCTTTGTATCAGAAACCAAGGGGGTTTTTAATTCTACATTGCGTTCCAAATGCACAAATTGTTTGGATTAGCTAGCTGAGCAAAGTGTTCTCCAGTGCATGGAAAAATATGGGAGGTCAGACCCTTTCTAGTAACATAGAAAAACTAGGGAATAGTCACTGGAAACACCAGTGCCTTTGGACTGATTCATGCAAGCGTAAAGCCAGAATCTTACCTCTTTCCTTGAAATCAATGTTTATTAAATTGGTAATTGCTTTAAAAGTGGACAAATGTGCAAGGGACTGACACTTACTTCTTTATTTTCCTTCTGACTGCTTTCATCTTTGCCAGCTGGGGTGTGGGAACTCCCAGTGAGTGCCAGCAGAACTTGTCAATGCCCATTCCAGAGCAGAGCAACAGGAAAGCCACAAAATACTTTTAGGTAACTCTGCCATCACTCTTCTCACGCTGAAGTCTCATTAGAAAAGTGAGCAGCTGTCCGGCATATTTTGCTGTCCTTCACTCAGAAAAATACTACTGCATAAGCAAAAGAAATGCGCACCAAATATGTGTAAAAACTGACACCTGTGGTTGGTTAATGCTCTGGAAATAGCGTTAGCGCTCACCAGAGGACCTCTGAGACACGAAGACTGATTTATACACTGGACCTTTTATACTGCAGCCCCAAACTAGGAGAATATTATTCAAGAAAGTTCCTAGGTACCTGGCTTAGTCGATTGTTGTATGCGTTTTGCATCATACACATGGTGGCAGGGTTCAGAGTCAATGCGGATCCATGTTAAAACTGAAACTGAGTTTTTTATTTTCAGTAAGGCTCAGGTTACCAAACAGTGCTTTAGGTCACGTTTTTTTCCAGAATCATCATCTCTGGAGTTCTGCTCAAGTTTTGAATACAAAGATATACAGATAACATTTTGTCATGGACATTGCATTATATTACAGACGTCATGTTGTACTTCCTTCTTCTTCCCTTTCTCCATTTTTTTTTTTAATTGCAACTGCAAATTGGAACTTTGATCTGAAATTTCCCAACCCAGTATTTTTTTTAATCCTGTGTGGCATGAGAATCCCAGGAGTTTAGTCCAGCAGGTTGTTTTTTTCCATTTCTTTTCTTTCTGTCACACTGACTTCACAAATTCTAGGAAAGTTTAGCTTCAGTCTTGAGTCCTGAACCTGTCAGCAGAGAAGGTTTATGAAAGGAAGAGTATACCCTACTGTGAGTATTTTATTGGTAGCTGTAGCATAGAAAGAAATCTGGAAGTTATAAAGGTTTGTATGTTGTGGTCTCTTTTTGGCATGAAATGTAATAGTTATCATTAATGATAAAATGGGAATAAATAAGTGTATGTCTTAAGTTTAAGCTCTCTTAAGTTGTTATAGCAAAAAGCATCAAGCCAGGCAGCTATTTATTCCTGCTCCAGGGAAACTATTTCATGAAAAGCATTCATGGAAAAGTCAATGCACATGAGTCTTAGCCATGACATAAAACCCTGCTTGGTTTGTTAATGCCAATGTATTTGTGGTGGTGTTTTGTTCTTTATTTTACGGCACAGGTAAAAGTTTCTGAGCAGAGAGACTAAACCTGCAATTTTGAATTTACATTGGTATTCAATTGAAATCTGAACTTCTGTTTTCATTATGCATTTTAGTCTTTTAGCCTGTGAATATTACTGCCTCAATAAGGAAAGAGGGGAAGCAAAGGAAATAATGTTTTTTGCTGACACTTAAATTTAGAACATGAGCTCTTGATGAAATGGTGCGGCAAGCACCTTTGCAGAGGAGTTGAAAAATCAAAATGCCTTGGTAAAATGTGCATGGAGATACTGTGCTGGAACAAGACCTGATTAGTTCTTTGTGACTGGAGATGGCACTGGAGGTGTCTTCAGTGCAGAAACAGAGTGGAAAGCATCAGAGAGAAAGCATCATTTTCACCGTCTGAGAAAAATGTAAATGTATAAACTTTGTGCTTCAATATTCTTTTTGGGTTGGGTTGGCCAGGGGCTAGTTGCTGAACGATGACAGTACTTTCTTTGGCTCTGGGACTGTCACTTACACTTTGTTGATACATCAAAAACGTGTGATCGGAATGGCTTCTCTGGCAGTCTTACAGTTCAGAATAAATGTCAACATCAAGGACTATCTGTGTGCATCAGTGCAACCCGGGACTCAGTTCAGACTTTAATGTCGTAGAAATTGCTAAGAGTTAAAGATAGTAAGTGATCAGAAGTTACCCAACGGAAATGCTGCTGCTTTCTGATTAGTGAAACCTTTACCAAAAGTGACTTGTATGAGAGATACAAAGGAATTGCCTTCTCTTGTTTTGGCAGTGAAGGATATAAATATAGGGTGAAGATTTAACTTTATAGTAAAAATCTATAGTGAAAAAAGGCATTGAAATAGCTATGAAATATGTTAAGCAAATTCAGTCTTTAATGATCAGAGGAGGATTGTTTGGTATCTGTGATTGTTTGGCATGCCCTGTAGCAAGGATCTGGGCTAGAACCCAGAAGTTCACTTAAAGAAAAATAAAGCTTTTGTAAACTCCTGTAAAAGCCCCTGCTATTCCAGGTTTTATTGCTTCTTTTATTACTCTTTCTTTTAGACTTCTCCAGTTCATTCCTATAACTTGTCAGGAATACAATGTAGTTCATGTCTGTTTTAAACCTACTTGATAAGAGCTGTCTAGAAGAGCCGTCAGTGTCCTATCATTAGTGCTATGTCAGCCTGCTTCCAAGCCTTGTCAATACAATTTCTGCCCTTTTGCTGACAACACTTACGCTTTAAGACAACAGCATAATGACTAACTACTGTGTGGTAATGACTGAAAGTCCCCAAAGGAAAAGTCATTCAGTTTTATTAAAGAGTGATGTTCACAGCTGGGCTAGGGGGGGTTCTTGTCTTTTTTTTTTTTTTTTTTTTTATGATGGCAGGTGTAATACAGATTTTTATGAAACTATTTTAAAAGCAGCTCTGTATTGTAAGAGCAATTAAGAAAATGTATTCTCTGCCAGGGTGTCTTAAGGGATTAGACATTCAAATGCAGATGTGTCATAACAGTATTTTAGGTCTTCTCATATATTTTCGTTTGAAGCATATATGTATATTTCTTAGAAGGAAATAATAATATAAGCTAAAAATGAAAAAATAAAAAAATGACAAGACCTTATCACCTGCACTTCATTTCATAGATCACCTAAAATACAATAGTCTAAACCAAAATGCTCTATTAATTCATGACAAAACTTTAAATAAATAAATAAGCTCACAATTACACTGAGATTTCACTTCCTGGATTGAAAAATGGAATTGCAGGCTCATAGCTCCCTTGAGTGTTTGGAAAGAGAATAGCAGCTCTTAATAACAGAGCACTTTCCTGTGAGAAGTGGACGCTCATATCATTACATTTTTCTGGCAAATTTTCGACCACCAGCAGCAAAAGTTTTCATTGATTGCCTCCTACTGTAAGGCAGTGATGATACTGCTGTCTCTTTCTTTCAGGAACTGCAGGAATTGGAGAAAATGAGGGAAGCTAGAGATACTAGATATGGCTAAAACACAATTCAGGCTGAGCTATTTCCTATGTCACTACGTAAGGTCTAGCAGGCTAATTTTTACACATTTGCACTAAATATAGAAAATAGGTTTTCCAATGCAACAGTGGAGAATGCAAAGTAAAAATCGATCAAGATGCTGTAAAGTCACCCACTCTCCAGAAAATGGGAAGGTGCCGCATGCACCTTTCCTCTGAAAATCAGACCCCTCTTACCATGACTTGGGTAGAGGAGCCGTTGTTGTTGATCAAGAAGAATTAGACATTGTGCAATTATCAAAAACAGATACTGTTACCATTTAGTCAAGGGTTACCATTTTGTTAATTGTTGCAATCCAGTGACCATGAGAGGGACAAAAAGCTATTTGTGAGAACTATTGGTACGTTTCACTTGAGTGTATCTGCCCTATGAAGATGGCATAGGCATAGGAAATAGATGGAGGTGTTTGTGGTCATTAGCATCAGCATTGCACTGAGCTGTCAGAAAGCGATCCCTGATGTCTGACTCCGGCTACTTCTAATTGACAGGAAGGCTCATGTTCATTTTGATGCAGAATCAAGTGCAGCTGGAGGAAAGGAAATGGGGAAACTTGAGCTAAAGTAGTAATGGAACGCAGGAGTTTGTGCATATACAAATCTTTGTCATAAATCAACAGTTAGTTTTTTTCATTCGTTTTCATGACTTGGGATTGTGAAAATTTAGTACTTTAAGGAAGCAGCGCAGTGATCTGAATCCTTATCTTAGTGTAGGAAATGCATTGTGATACTGATATCCTTTGGCTAAGATAACGAATTTAAGTTTATTTGTCTTTACCTTGAAGGATCCTTTCATCTCATCAAGTATGCTGAACCATTTCCACAGATGAGAGTGTCTTGTGATTTATTTTCATTTTATTTTTTGTGAAATTTAAATATATTCAGTTGTCAGTACCTTGTTCTCCAAATCACTGCTATAATGTTTACCCTGCATATGAGCTCAGCGGTTTTGGTGTAAATATGCGTGAAAGCTAATTGAAGTATAACAAGAGTTTAGAGCATTTGTATGTCACTGCATTATTAACTGAGGATTTTATGAGTTTGAAATTTACAACTAGTGTGTCAGTTTTAGCACAGAACAGTGATACATACATCACTGGTCTTCTCTAGCTTCTCATGTATCACAATCTCTGCATATACGTAATACATAAACGCGTTCTAGAAGGCACATAAAGAGTGCACATGGAGGGTGAATAGAAAAATAGGTCTTTGTTTTAAAAATTAGAAATAAAACAGCAGACTGAGTCCACCTTCTTGTCTTGGCATCTCTTGTCATATAATACACCTGCCAGAAATACCAAATACCAGCAACATGAACAAACCTCAAATGTGTTGGGTTGTCGGGGTTCATTGAAACTGGTGAAAGCAAAAGAAAATGACTAAAAAGAAATGGTAGATTAGGGTGACCCTGTGGTTGCAGAGCCTGTCTACGACAGCGCTGGGAGTTTTATAAAGATGGTATTGCAACACTTTCTCTCAGTTTTGCCTTTCTTCTTGATAATCTCATCCCCTTTCTACAAACCTATATAATGCAGAAAAGAGAGGACCATTTAAAATGTAAAATGAACCTTTGGTTACTTGAATCTTGTATTTGTATGTCTTCAGCAGTGCTAGGTTAGCCCCCAGCCCTATCCAGTTCCTGCTGGGGGGCAATAGGTTGAAAGAATACATGTTATGAACCATTATTATTCCAATTTACCTTTAAAAAAAATAATAAAAATGGTACATAGGATTGTACAAGATGTTTCCAGTGATAGGGAAGTACTTAAAGCAATCTCTTTAGAGATGGTTCCTGGTTTCTGATTCTGGAACTGCTGAAACCTTTATCTATCTCCAAAGATTGAGCTACTATTTTTTAAAATAAATGTCTTTTATTCTTAGTGTTCCTTTTGCTTTAGGCAGATTCACACTGAATAAGGTGTTATTTAGTTACAAAAATGTGATTTGCATTATCTCATGCAAAAATGAAAACGTCATTGTTTAAAATATTTCCAATTAACCTTCCCCATTAAAGTTGGAAAAGGCTACATAGTTTATGCATGGGGACACAGTTTGAGCCTACCTTTAATCTTGTTTCTTTTATTGTTTGTATAATTGTTAGACACTTACATAGATGCTACTTCAGGATCAGGTAATACAAGAAATAATGTCTTGACATTATGGATTTGTGGATCAATATTTCTTTTATGTTTACAACCATGGGCTTTATGATCCTGCAGATGACTGTTGAGCTGAGATGTATAGAAAGCCTCTTATATACGGACATTGTAGTGTAAGTGTTTCCTTTTGCTTCTCTAAAAACAGACTGAGTCACCTCCAGCTAGTCCTGATGGTTGTTCTAGCCGAACTATTTAAAGAAACGAAATGGCTGAAAATACAGCTCTGTGTATGTATATATTTTCACAAATTCATAATCCAACTGTTTTTTTTTTTAGGATCTTGTTTTAATCTTGATATATACATAAGTATGTATGCGCACACACTCTCTCTACCTTCACAGGTTTTAACTGAAGATTTTTACCTGTCACCTGCTGTAAGCAAGCCCAAACAAACCCTCAAGCTTTGCAGCTTTTAGCATGGGCTCTCTTTGTAAGATGATTTCTCTGATGCTTGTAAACTCAGGATTAGTTGTCAAAGCAAAATACAGAGAGGTCATTGGAAATACAGAAGTATGGAACATGATGAATTGTGTTTGTACAGAGCTGAATTGGAGTGAATATAAAAATGAAACATTATGTCATCTTCATTTTTTTTATGCTGCCTTGTAAACACCCTGAATTTGACCCAGATGTAAATGAATTCTATTAAACATTTATTAATGTAATTTGTGCTGCAATACAATAGTCAGTTTCCTTGTGTTATATTTCAGCTCCGTACTCATACAGAGCAAAATTATATCCAGTTATTCTCAACCAATTAAGCCATGCTTTAAAAATGAAGGAGTATTGAATCACACAAATAAGGAGTGACAGAATCAGCATCTGAAGAGTTTTCAGAAACCCCTGCAATCTCTTACAGAAGCTTTCCATGCACGTTAGTCTCTATGAGGGATACTTTAAGTTTAGCAACACTGGTATTTAGAAGCATCAAAAACTTGCCTTCTTGCTGAAGTAAAAAAACCCAACCAAACAAAAAAAAACCACAACCAAAAACATAAGAAGCAAAAGAAAGGAAGCTTCTAGCCTTTTTTGCACTTACAGAAGTTCAAAAGTGAGTTTCTAAAACTTACGTAGAAGTACAGGCTCTGAAAGGAAAGTGTAGGCACAGGTTTGACGTCGGTCTGAACTGGGCATTAGTGAACTGGTAGTAGAGCTTTAGTAGAAGCGTTGTCTCGTTCTCTGGTAGATACCGTGCTGCACAGATTTTCCATTCTAGAATTGAGACAAAAATGAAAATCTTGACAGTTCTCACAAATCCAACTGAAATATTTTCTTTTTGACAAATTTAGGGTCTGTCTTTGATCTTGACTTTTTAAAAAATTATGTTCAAAATGCCTGGTATAGGAAGCAAACTTTATTTTTCTCTGATCCATCTTTTGGCTTTACCAGGTCTATCTCATTAATGTTGTGGAATTAATTCTCATTTTTCTTACTAGCAGGTTAATACAGGTGGTCAACTGAGCTTTTTTTATCTAACATTTGTATCTGCTTAATTTCTATGTTTTCAGTCTAAAATTCAGGGTTGTTTTCAATATGAGCATGGGAATCTGGTGAGGAAAATCACAAGAGAGGCAATTAACTTAAAGCAGACCAGTTTAACAAGTCTGGAATACATTCTATTTAAGTATTGTTTCTGCTTACCATCAGTTTATACGGACCTGCTCCCTCTGGAAGTATCATATTCTGTAAAACACATGTATTCCACTGATACTGCTGCTATTGGAATTCATTCTATCATTCTCTAAAATTGTGCTACGTTTAAATGTACGCAACAGGTGAAACTTAGCAGTTACCCAGCTCCATAAAGTTTGAGCATACTTTCAGAACATTCTGGTATGAAGCTCTACAGTGATCTTTCTCCAGTCCACTCTAACCTAGGGTCCAGAGGAGCAGCTTTTTAAAAAAGGAATTAATTTCATTTTCACTTTAATACGGTTTCTTATGTTCTCTGGTTCATATCACATCTGTTACAATTCCTGTAATTATCAGCTTAAAAATAACACACCTAAAAATAAATAACGTCATGCTGCTGAGCTGCAACAGTGGCTTGCTAGTTAATTAAGTGTATGCCAGTTCTGTTTGTCATTGTTCCGTGACTCTCCAATGCAGTAGGAGTTACACCTAGGGCACTAATGCTGCAGCCTAGACTCGATGAGCTGATGGCAGAATTTGACTGGACTTCTCTGTATAAAACCAGGAGAAATTTTTAATAATTGTATTTGTGCAGGAAACAGCCCCCCTGAGCGGTGGTTATACACCTAGCGCGGTCGGGGGGGCTGCCTTACCCTGATGCCTGGCTGTGCAGGCAGGCGGAGGGGAGCACCGTGGACCTGGGCTCCGTCCACCACCGGTGCCGTGTCACCGCCTGGCACAGGCCGTCTGGTGCCGTGACCCTGCAGTCAGCCGAGGACCTCGGAGAGAGGAGGTGAGCGAGCGGTGCTGCCTGGCACCAGCTCTTCCCCAGCCTGCAGTTCCTGACACCGAAACCCTCACCCTGGCTTAAAAAAGGAAACTGCCAGCTTGTGCGCGGCCCTGAAGGGCAGGTATGAGCTGGGCTCCAGAGCCCGCCCTCGTTGATGGGTCCCTTTCAGAGATGTTCAAATAGCTTTTCAGGGTGCTTTGTTTAAACCATGGTTGTGTTTTGCCCTGGCGAATATTAGTTCTCTGAGTGGTTATCTCTGGTGATGTGCAGCCAGGTCTATTGCAAATAGTTCTTCTTCTGTGATTATCTTTTAAATGAGTCCCAGTGCAATGATGGATAGTGCAGTGAGGAGTTCCTCATTTAAAATCCTGAAGAAGGAAGGGTTGGAGCGATTCCCTGCATAATGTGGAGATTGTTCTCTCTGTTAAACCGTCTCTGACTGAAGAGACATTCATCTAAGTGCTGGCAAAAACATTTTTATTCTTATGGGATGGATCAGCCTGTGTTAAATGGTGGATATTGTCTTGACTACCTTGCAGGGTGTTCAGTCCACATAGCGTTGTTTCCAGCTATGCCAATTCATGCTACCTTTTCATTAAGTGACAGTGTGTTTTCTAAATTACTGACTTCATGGTTTATGAGGGTGAGTTTATTTCTTAATTCTGTAGGGGCTAGAGGGGCATTAAGTGGGCAAGTCCTTTAATTTAAAATACACAAGTGCATTGCTGCTCTTGTTCTCTGATGAGTCGAACATTGGGTATATTAATACTAGTAATGGAACATAATACTACTCATCAAAAGTAAAGATAATTATTTCAGGAACACAAAACTAACCTTGCCAGATAATTGCTTGTTGAAATCTGATGCTGTGCACCAAATGGGGGATTATTAACAGCAGACTCCCATGTTCATCTTTTATATCATAAAATCCTGTATGGTACAATGATAGGGCTATCATTCCATAAAAGCATACCCCTTTTCTTGGACATGCACGTCGATTCTTGATTAAGGATTTTGATTGCATGATGTCTGTTTTATTCTTAATAAATTGTCGTGTTGTCCTCCAAAATGCTGGGGAGCTCTGAGTAACTTTTGTGAGATGTGGGTTATATAGGTGCGTATTACTTGCTGAATGAAAACCAACCCTCATTCCATTTCCATTTTGCTGATTTTTTTTTTTTCAATGTTTTCTTAAAAACACAACCCAGTGCTTGTGTTTTTAAATGCACGTTCATCCAGCAGACACCATGAAATTTGTGAGGGTTTTCATCTAGTGGAAAAAAGTGTAACTTAAAACATGATCTGGTGAAAAGAAGCTGGATGGTAGCAAACATGTAGGCTAGAGAGACATTTTTAGGATGACATAAGTAATGAAACCGAAAATAACTTTAAAGAGAGATGTTAGATTTCAGTCATTTGAAGACTTTAAATAAACACTGGGCCTTTAGTTCAAATACATGGTGTAACTTAAACCAAGCAGCAGTCATTTAAGCTCTGAATTTTCACCATGAGCTACGTAAGACACCTGCTTGCTTAGCTTGCGGCAAATGGTTTGGCTAGGTGGCGGGCCTTGAATTTGAACAGTGCACTGCTTTCACTGCGTCTGTGGGCTTAGCTCTTAGGTTCTCAATCCCAGGTTCGAGAGCAAGCTAGCTGCTGCGTTTCACTGACCAGCAGTTCACTGGCTGCTACAACCTGCACCGGCTTCTCTTCAGAAGAGCATGTTGTGGATGAGTCCTTTGCCTTGTGGACCAGGGTGACAGGAGGCTCCTGAGCAGTGGCCCCATCGTCTGCTAGTTGTCCTCTCTTCTCACCATCTCCAATGTGCTTTGAGAACTCTGCAAGTGATCCACATAGAGCTGAGATGGTTTCCCAGTTATCTAAGCACATCCTTTCTCAGAGCAAATATTTTGACTGGGATAATTTGCTTCCAAACATGTTTTCTGAAGTCTGCAATTTTACCTTGAAAGATGGTTGCAAACATTGTTTGGGAGACTGTCTTTCACAGTGAAGGCTTCCTCTTTACTCATAAAAAAATTTTACACCACTTCATTTTGTGACTAAAAAGTTACATTATGGTTTTCCTCATCGTGGTTGATGATAAGAGTATAATGTTGCTATAGTCAGTTTAATAGTTTTCATCAAGAGTAGTCCACCTATGCTACTCAAGTCTATAATGGCAAGCATAAAAAGCACTAAAAACGTGTTAAGTTTTCTACAACAAATTTAGTACAAAAAAATCAATTTGTATCAAAAAAGGCATTATTTACCTAATCATTCATGACTGAAAAAAGCCACATGAAAAATTGCCTTATGTCAAAAGGCAATCATCAAGGCTTCAAAATATATATAATCTCATTTCTCCACTCTCATTTTATCTGCTTTCTCTCCCTGAACTGGAAAACTGCTGTCATAACTGTATCTATTTCCTGTAGGAGCTATTAGTCAGTAGCATTACATCTGCTTAAACGTGATCACTTTTCTCTTCTGTATGTTACTGATATGCTATTATCACGTAATATTGCTCATCCATGTTTTCTGCACTGATTGTAGAATAGAGGAGAGCTGAAGCATACTCTAAAAAAAAAGTTCAAAGATTACAAAATATTTCAATATTTCAATAGCACTCTCTCCATATATTTTGTTACTCATGTACGTTACAGAGCACAACCTTCTCACAGTGTATTTCAAGGTTGTAACGTGAAATGTTTCTCTGCTTTTAATTCCTAAGCAAAAGCACTTCAACCATCAGTTTTGAGCGTAACCATCTCAATTCCTCTTTATTTAAATGGCAGATTCAATAAAAACTCCATCTGGCTTCCATAGGAAGCTTGCACAAGTCCTTGGAAATTGATTTCCCCCCCCCCAGGACACAAGGAACTGTGGCCAGGATTAGAACCTCTTCCTCCTGCAGCGTACTTGCCAGATGGCAAGTTTTATTGAATCTGGTTTTAACTTACTAGGGCTTAAAGGAATGAACACAGCTCAGAGAAGTGGGTGCTATGTTTCTACTTCAAAGGTCTCCTTCAAAATCAGCCTCCAAAGATTTATATGTGGAGTGTGGTTGTGACCTGGGCAGTCTGTTGCATACCTCTCATCTCTTTCAGTGCTCGAAATGGAGTTAGAGAGTGACACAAACCACTTTACAAAATCCCAGTAATTTCAAGATCAGCAGCATTGTGTGAATCTTGTTATATGGCTAAATCAAATTTATAATATTTTTTTTCTTTTACCATCTAAGTTTCTACAGTATTGTAAAGTCTTTTCACTTGAAATACTTGTTTTCTAAGTAAAACATGAAAGTATGTCAGATCCACTGGTGTCACTTAAAACTACCCTTAGGTGTTGTCCTTAATACAGAAGTATGCTCTGCACTAAAAACTAACACTTTTGATGGACAGAATTTTTAGTTTCATCAGCTTTTAGGTTTCAATCAGGGAGAAGAAGATCTTGCTTCTACTTAAATTTCTTACAGCGGCTTTTCTTAACTTCTTAAAGTGGCTTTTATATTTGTGAAAAACATTTCTAGTTAATTAGTGATGCAAATTCTAAATTATTTTATGAAGGAATCCTCCTCTCTCTTCAAAATACAAAGCACTGTTTTGCATTTCTGTTATCTACAGAGAAGTCAAATTTTTATATTACAGGATTTTTTCCCCTTTTTTCTGAGAATGGAGAAGACTGCTCCTGTGAACTCATGCCAAAGAATTTTAGAGAGTCTGCAGCATAAATACTAACTTTTTCTCTCAAATGCAGAGCAGTCAGGATGCTGACCTCTGCTGAGGTGTAGTTGCATGCAAAGTTTCAGACATTTAAGTGGCAATGTCTGTCGCAATTATTCATGTGCTTTGTTAAACACGACTGTGTACATACTAGCATGCAGATTTGTAGAGCAAAGCATATAGAGATTAACATGCTTGTTTAAGACAAGGAAATAAATAATTACAACTCGAAATACCCCATCTTTCCCTTTTCCAATTTCACATTTTACACATCCATACTGTTTATATACACTCTACTTTCTATATGCTCCTTTTACTGGAGGCGATTTCATGTCTCTGCTACGGTGCCGGTTCTTGCACCGCGTGATGTGTTTGTGATGCTGAGCACACAGTATCGCTCACATTAGAACTGTTCACCCCAGTCTTAGAAATAAGGAAATAAGTAAATATTCCTCTGTCCTGTTGCTAGTGTTGTATAAGCCTCATTTGTATGCATCGGTGGGTTAAAAGTCATTTTTGGTCTTGAGCAGTGAATTTTCAGTGTTGAATTTCTCGTGAGGAAGTTTCCATAGTTCTAGAATCAAGTTTTTATAGAAAATACCTCAAGGAAATCTCTTTGCCTGTAGTGGGACTGGGCTTGCTATTGGGATATTACCTTATCCCTCTTATTAACGAACCAGCTTGTTAGGACTTCTAGCAGTGCGTATTCACCAGGTTTTCCTGCACTTCAAAAAAGACAGACAGAGGGACTGGAAAAATATTTGAAATTTATTACCAATGTTCAGGAATCTAACTCACAAAAAAGATGATGATAGCACCAGAATCAGAAGTAATAGTTTTCTTCCAGACAGGGGATGTCAGGAGTTAATGCTTTTCTGAAACTCTCAAAAAGATTATTTTTGGCTTCCCTTTGAATTAATTACTTTGGAGTGAATTCACCTACCGTATTACTTTACCACTTTATTCATAAACGGCAAAGTATATGTAGAAAAAATAATGGGCCTCTGTAAATCTCATGGATGTAATTGCATCCAGGGATACTGATGATGTCATGAATCATTGCAAGGTACAGTGGTTTCTGTGGTATTTCCAAATGAAATTAGAGGTCTCTTGTTTACAGTTTGTTTGTGGTCCTCTCCATTCAGTAGAACAGTGTGTGGATCCAATAATAAAAAAAAATAAATACGTGCTATAGCCTGATGCTATTTTGAAGATGTTTTGGCATTATATCCCTAATTTAACTGCTGTATTATCATCGTTTCCAGTTGTGTCTGGCTTGATTTAAGCTAAGATAGTCTTGTATTAGTAACATACAGAAATTGTTATTATTTTCATTTGTTCAGCAGATGTGTGAGCCTTTTATATGCCTTACTCCTTATCAAATCAGATTAAATGATGCAAAATTCTGCAATGTATGGGAGCAAGTACTGAGTGTCAGTGCAGGTGAAGTACAAGTGACAGGTCCAGTATTTCAGTGCGCATGAGTGCAATGAGCATCACTTTGTGCCTTCCTTGCTTGTCAAGCATTCCACTGCTTGATCATATTTGCAAGCAGTAGAATTGGAAGGGAAGCATTGGAAAGGGGTGGAGAGGCCATTGCAAAGTGACCTGGTAAGATGAGATCAGCTGAAGAAACAGGCATCAAGGGGCAGTTGAGCCCTACTAAATGTAAATGTCTGCAATGTCAGAGGGAGAAAAAATTGGAGAAGAACAATGGGTCAGTCACAGCCACTGTGTTAAAAATAAATGTACGTTTCCCTCCCCACTTCAGGCAAGTGAGTTCTCAGCTTTCCCATCTGTCAATTTAAAATACTTAGAAGACTTTCATATCAATTTTATTTAAACAACTCCCATTTTCTGTACCAAAAGTATCATGCTGGCCTGTTTAGAAAGGGAGGGAGCCACAAAAGGACTCCTATGGAAGGGAGGTTTTATGTAATCAAGGAAAAGTGTGCGAGCCATTCTGTGTTTTCTCTTAACGGAGAGTGTTTAGGCTTCTAAAGTGTGTGATTTCATCAAAGCGTTTTTCCTTCTTTGAATATCATCTGTGAGATAATGGAATTACAGCTGAGAGCTCCAGATACGAACTGAAGTAAAATTTGGCAAGCAGAGCTTCATTCAGCGTTCTGCTTAAACTGGGCCACGTTTACAGCAAAGTTTTGCTTTCAAAAAGCAGATGGTTTTGTAACTTGAACATAAACTAAAGGCCAAATTTTTGGTGGCTATGTCCCTGGCTTGAGTGCAGTAAAACTATATTTATTTACACCAGATGAGGATCTGCCTTTTTCCACATCTTTTTTGATGCTTCTTTAATCCTTAGAGAATGAAGCCTTTGGTTCTTTGGAAATGCATCTCTTAAGAAAACGCCAGTGCAAAAATCATTTAACTGGGAGCGACTCTCCTCTTGTGTGCCTTCCTTTGCAGCCGCCTTTGGTCTCTACTTCCCCAGGAAAGAGTACTCGGAGAATGTCTACATTGATCAGCCAGCAGGTACGCCGCTCCTGCGCATCCATACCTTGAGGGATTCACATGGGGAAGTGGCCCACTTTCATCTGTGCCAGAATCTCATCATTTCTCGAGCAAGATCCCATGAAAATCATTGGTTTCAAATCAGAGAAAAAACAGGACTTCTCTACCTCAGCAAAAGCCTGGATAGAGAAGACTTTAACATGCTGTGTAAGTATGAGACGACTAGCTTTTCTTGTTGAAGTATCTGTTGTTAAAGCAAAGTGCATTCAGATCATGAGATGTATCCATCAGCGTCTGAGCATCAAATTTGGAAAAAACCACACCTGCCCTTTTAAAACGAGGAACCAGACCCAGCGAAACCCACAGCAAATGCAGGGAACCATACGCCAAAGCAAACACTGACTTGGGACAGATCCAGTTGCTCACACTGCGGACTCCAATACGGTGGGAAAGGTGCATTACTTGAAATAGTTTTTCTGCATTTCACAGCTGTGTAAGTCACAGCTTTTACATTGAGATTTGCAGTTTGTTCATCTACTGATGCAAATTAAGCCAATTCTACAGTGTTGATGTTGGGCGCTTAGTGTCCAGACTGATGCAGTTAGATTAGTTCAAACGCTTATATAAACGGTCCTCGAACTCTGGTAACGTGGATTCACAAAGTACATTTGCATGTAACACCCAGCAGCTCTTGGAAGAAATGGTTAAGTGTACCGCTCTCCCTCTCTTGAGATTTGGCTTTGTTAGAGAAGCTTACTATTGAACTGCAGAAATGAATTATCTCAGGTTTTTCCCCTTCTTTTATGTTCTAGCAGTAAATTGGTTTTGGTGATTTTGATCTATGAGGAAATTAGGTATCATTAGGTGGTGGAGGAGGAAATGGGTGAGGAGTTAATGGCATATCGCTGTGATCAGTTGCAGAAATTCTGCTTTTGGAGAGAGCTTGTAGTAACTGTCTTGAGTTTGTAAGAGCCATATATCAACACTACCCTTTGACTTAGGTGCCTTGATGTTTAAATGCTCAACTTCAGACATTTACTGCTTTATTTTTTAAGTGCTGAGTGCTTGATATCTCACCCATTTTCACTGCATTTTTGGTACTCAGTGTTCATGAATATCAGATAGCTATTTGTAACTGAACAAAAGAAGAATAGCTATCCAGAACTTGAGAGTCTTGTTTTGTTCATATGGATCAAAGTGACCTAGATCATCTTTTCAAGTGAATTAGATCTGTTACAGAGATACTATCATTCTGTCTGTAGTCAAAGCAAAGTAATCAAAATAATTAAGGCTTGAGACTGCATTAGTAGATGCCACAGGTTGATTTTAACTTCTATGTTATCTTTTGACCAGCTCTTACTATTTCAAAATGATGCAGCAATTTGTCCTCTAAGCATAAACAATTTGGGCACATCCTCAACTGGTATAAACTATCAGAACACTGTGACTTAAATGACATTTAACAGTTGTTGTGGGTCTGTCCTGAATATTTATTGCCATTTTGTGCACTCTTTTTCCCTGCTGCCACCCCACTCTGTTCTAGTCCCTCCAAAAACCAGTCCTATCAAAAAGCTGATTACTGATAGTGACCTGTTTTATGTCAGTGTCTTACAGACAGAATGCTGATATCGTTCTGTAAGGTTCTACAATGTAAAATTGGTGGTAACACCTATAGTTTTTTGGCTTACTGGGTTTATTAAGGTTAAGTAAGATTCAAAGTCTTCCAACCAGGAGATGATGTATTCAAGAATTGGTTTATTACATAATAGGACTATATGGTTGTGGAATAATGGACTAGAGCACAAAACGGGTAAAAGAAATGTTGGCTCGTCTTCTATAAAATATTTCTTCTGGTGTTTTTTTCCTGAAGCTGTAGGAAACTGGATGCCGTTATCAAAGGTGATGCTGTATGTCTTCCTTTCATCCCACCCCTTCCAAGAGAAGGAATGTGACTCTGCTATGCGCACCACGGTTTTCCTCTCCTTGATCAACGCTACTGCACCAGCTTGCAGTTCCCTGACAGCAAGGCAGCTTTGCTTCACAGAAATGGATCTCTCCTTTCACATCAAAGAGAATAAACCACCTGGCACCTTTCATCAGCTCCAGTTACCCTCAGTTCATCATCTGTGTCAGAATCTCAGCATTTCCTACAAACTGCTGGCAGGTAAAACTGGAACTGAGCCACTCACGTACCAGCAAGAGATGTAAACAGCCGCACTGTTAAGATCTCTTTTCTAGTAGATCCTCTAGATGGATTCTATAAAGGAAATTCTGTTGCAAACGTGAACTGAGCCTGAAGACTTTGCCTTTGAGATATACAGAGAGGATGGAAAGGAGGGCTATCTCTTTC
>NW_009222621.1:46824-98415 GCF_000690835.1 Fulmarus glacialis
TTTTAGAAGTTTGCACCTGCTAAGAGCAGATTGGGAATATCCTGAGCTTTAAATTGTGCTTCTTCTAGACTGTAGGATCTTCCCATCTATTCCATGTTTTCTGCCTACCCTAATATAGCTCCACAACTTCCTTCTGTTTCATTTGTGAGTTTGCCTTTTATCATGCAGTCATGATGTCCAAGTGGATTTATTTGATTGCAAAAGTGTATTAAAGAAGAAAACTCTCAGAGTCCTATAATGAGATGTGATTGTCCCTATTTATACTGTGGCTATGTTTTTCAGCTGAAGGTATGCCCTTCCGATACAATGAGAACACCACCGGCGTAAGTGTGACGCAGCGCCTAGATCGAGAAGAGAGAGAGAGATATGAGCTGATTGCCAAATGTACCGTGAGAGAGGGCTTCAGGGAGATGCAGGTTGAGGTGCCCTTCCTGGTGAATGTGTTAGATGAAGATGACTCTCCTCCCTTCCTTCCCAATGGCACTGATACTGCAGATGCTGTCGTGGAGTTCAACAGGAAGGAGGTAATGTTCTCCTTTATCTAGTCCCTGAAGTTGGAGTGCAGCGGTGGGAGGCGTGATGACTGGGAAACACCGTGCTCTGGGTAATGGATCTCAGCGTCAAGCACGTGACCACACCATGCCCTTGTGATTGTAAAATGCTGAGTCTGCAGAATTCCTCTCCCCTGAGTTATATTTTATTCAGACCCCAAAGTAAGAAGAGTTTGGATTAGGATTTAAACAGTGTGAAGAAGCATTAGCAGTTCATGAGGTCAGGAGGGACCATTGCTAGGATTGTGGTCAGGGTCGCTGTATCTCCCCGTATGAGCTCTGCTCTGTCTTTGTTACAGGGTTGCTTCCCCCAGGCGACTAAAATTGAGATTTGTTACAACAGGGGTGTGTGTGCGTGCAAATCTGTATAAGATATCAGAACTACATTCAGAACATTTATTAGGATGCTGTACCAGTTAACAGAAAGTTAGGAGGAGCAGTTGTCTGCTGCAGACAAACATTTCACCTGCAAAGGTGTTAAAGTTTCCAGTGTCAGGCTGTTAAGGGAGAGCTCCAGGATCTTGTGTTAATGGTGCCCTCCCACTTTTCCCTTACCGCCCCAAGGTGATCTTTCAAGAGGTCTAAACCCCTGGGTGTTTTTGTGTCTGCCCCCTGCACATGTACACCCCTTGCTTCAGTAGAGAAGTATACAAGTGGGCTCTTTGGCTCTTCCCACTGGAGCAACAACCCTTTATAAGTCAATGGTATAGAGAAGGCACTTCGTTTGCGGCCTGAATGATGCATTTTTCGTGAGAGGACTTCTGTTTCACAACAGCGGCATTTTTTTTTGCAGTCAAATTTCCCTTCAAAGTAGATTTTGTTCATGTTTGTGTCTGAAGGGGAAAAGAATGATTTTGGGAGTTTGCTGCCACCTCCCGACTAGAACAAGTGTTGACAAGACGCCTATAAACACATCACATTTGCGTGGTCATAAAGTAATTCCTTTTTACTTTTGAAAATTTTGAGATTTGGGAGTTTGATTTAGCTCTGGATGATAGAAAGTGAAGGTCTCATACAACTGTTTTATAAAGTAAACTATTCTTTTTGAAATTACATGCCTGCAAAGTGTTCAAAACATAGTGAATTTCACTGTCATTTTGCAGTGGGGAAAAAAGCATTATATTTGGAAACTTTCTAGTAACTGAACAAATTTGAAACAACAGAATTTCTAATAAAAATTTTAAAGGCCTTGTGGCTTCAGTGTCCAGGTAGAGAACAGCAATCTAGTAGACTAAGCAGAAGACAGCCAACCCAGGCCACTTCTGTCATTTCAGGTAATGTATTTCCTTGTCTTTTAAGTCACATATTACCTGCTTCTTTAGTAGTACTGTAGAATAACATCGTGGTTTGTTTTTTTTTTAAGGGGGGAAAAAAAAAGAAAAAAATCAAAAGCTGTGCATGTGCACTCATTTCCTACCTCAAAAGTTAAGTCCTCTATTTAGACGTAGCCTGAAATGATTATATGACAAGTTCTTTTTCACTGCCATCTTCTTTTGAGCTTCTAACTCAGATCCAAATAGATGTGAAATAGTGACCTGAAGCTTAAAATGAATTTGAATGAAAGTGAGCTTGAGTGAAAGTTGTAAGGTTTTGTTTGACCAATATTTCAATCTCCTAACATGTATCAGGGGAAGAAAGCTTCCAGGTCATTCAGCAACGTCATTTATTGTTTCCTTCTAGGGAACTGTCCTTGCAACGCTAACTGTATATGATGCAGACACCACACCTATTTATCCTCTTGAAAGCAGCAGAAAGAAATACACAGGAACCATCATTACTGACGATCCCTGGATAAGTGAAACATTTCGGGTAGAGCACATCTTCGATGAGATCCACTTCAGCCCAAATGGCAGCCAAGTGAGGGGAACTCAGCATGAGTACAGTAAGGTCTCTTTCTTCAAATAAAGGAGAAGTTGCTTGTTAGTAATTGACCAATAAGCTCTTGAACTTTTCCAAGCATTTTGTAAATATTGAGCCAAAGAAAGCTGAGAAATTTCAGGTTAAGCAAATGTTGAGTTTTAAACATGTACTGAAAACAGGGAGTTTGTGCATCTCTGGGATAGGGAATGTACGGGATGATGTTGTGTATATTGATAAGCAAGAGGTTCTGATTGTAGGATTCTTAGCATGGCAGTTAGAAGGGAAGGGGACCTCTCCAAACATCCTGAATGGCACAGAGCATAACTCCATAGGAGCATATTTTCATATTTAGCTCGCCTTCTGTTTCCTGATAGGGTTAACTTTGATATGTATAATTTTGACATGCTGTTGTTGGGATTGCAGTATCAAAATATACATTTGCAGATAACGTGGGTCAGTAATAGACTAATCTTTTCTTTTGCAGAACTGGTACTGAATAAAAGTATTTCAGTCACAGAGCATCGTTCCTTCCAGTTGGATGTTTTGGTGAATGACACAGAATTTCATGGCCCAGAAAGATCGGTGATGCTTCATTTCAATGTCTCCATCCTCCCTGTCAGCATTCAGTTTCCAAACATGACTTACCAGTTCACAGTGAACAGAAATGCTGAACGTTTTGCACAAGTAAGAACTGTGTTAATTATACTTTCGCTCTCTGTTAGAGACAGAGCTTAGTAGATAGATCACTGGGGCGAGATGCGTTAAAGCGTTGGTTGTAGCTGTTTTAAGTAGAATCAGTGAAAAATGTGATATCAATATGACTGTTGCTGGATGCAGTGGATATCAGGTAGATATCGGTAGTGGACACTAGCTCTCCCATCACGTAGTAATGGAAGAGGGGCTACACATGGAAGTATTAATAGAGAGAGAGAGAGACAGGAGGACTTGCAACCATGAGTGGCTTAGGCATGAATAACCAGAAAAATATCAAGGGCAAAAGAAGAAATTTGTCCCAGCTATTGGATTCCCAGCTTTACATATTCCAGTATGTTAATGGCTTTTCTCCAGATAATGGCTGGTTAGAAATTAATGTGTTTCCTAATTTAACCCTCATTTTACCTTAATCACCACCATTGTCATTAATAATGCCTTCCAGAAACGCTTTCGAACAGGTTGACATTAATCGGGTGAAAATTACAATGTAATTCCTATGGAATACATACATTAATAAGGAACTAGTTCAATATAATTAATGTTATGAAGGTGAATATTAAAAACATCAGTGATGAGCCATTTTGGGGGAGCTGCTGGAAAGTATACCTCATAACTAAATAAAGCTATAAAACTGCCGCTCTTTTTGTAGCAGACAGGAGGATTGAGACTAAAATATGATCATTCCAATTGCAGAGAAAACCAATTCATTAGAAGACTTCTAAGGAAGAATTTGGTTTTATTAATCTTTAAGCCTCTGGCTAAAAAGAAAGAAAAAGGAAAGTTAGATGTATTGCGTATTCTTATATCTAATCTGATGAAATGCACTATGGCCTGATAGCTGTTCAGAGTACGAAACAGGCCTTTCACGACCAATAAAAATGCTACGGCTTAGTCAAGGAACATTTTACCCGTAGTCTGCAGTGACTATCCTAAATATGAAAAAGATACCAAGTGTGCTCACACAGCGGGCTCCCTACAAAAAGCTACTTCTTTAGGACGTTTTGTGATGCCTTGTGGCTGCAACTTTTAAATGTGCAGTCCGTTAGAAACTTCAGAGCGTATTCTGTGCTTTTTGTGCAGATCACAGTATTTTTGATGTTAGGTTTGGGTTTTTTTGTAGCACCAGATTGTGAAAGCTTTATTCTCAGCGGTGTAAAAAACTCTTGCCTGGAGATAGGGTGAAATCAGTGGGTTTCCCACTAAAAGAAATAACAGCATAGGTGTGTAAGATACTCATAGTCTAGCTCTTAGCATCTAGAAATGGGCCTCAATTGTATGTATGTCACAACATGACTGTAATTTTTAAAAGTGTGGAAACTGTTAGGTGTGTATGAATATATATGAATTAATTGATTTTTATATGTGTGTATATATATGTATACATATACACACAGATTTTACATATAGGTGTATGCATACAATAATATTATGAATGAATGAATGAATTCCAAATTAAATTTGGTTAAATCATGTTTATCTGTGCATACCCTAGATTGCCTGAAAACATTTGTTTGAAGTCTGGGAGTATAGTTCTCTAATTCCAGAATGCAAAACCAAAAAAAAAAAGAGTTAACTTCTAAAGCTGCTGATTTTGCATGTTGTCAGGACAGTCAAACATTTGAACGGGAATTTTAGGGTTTCTGGAAACAATGGCACTTCCCACTAACTATGCGGTTTCACTGGGTGGCAGTAGTAGCAGGGAAGATTGTTTCTGGCAAGAAGGACCCCCCAAGTCTGTGGGAAGAGATCTCTCTTTGTGCTGCCTAAACGCAAATTCACAAAGAGATTTTGTTCTGGTTCTTGACCAGCAAAATGCAAAACTCATCCTGGCTCTGGAGATGGTCTCAATCAGTTATTGTCATCCACTTACTTCTGAGGCTGGGTTTGAATTTACAGTGTGCTCAGGTTGGAGCACAAGTCAATGGAAACAGCTTAGTCCCCAGCACTTCACATTATTAAAGTCGTCTGCATAATTAGCTGTGATGTGCCAGAGCAGTAAGGAAAAGTACTGGGCCAAATCAATATGAAGGCTGAACTGTCTCTTGCCCTAAGGAAAACACAAGAGCGTGAAGAAATGATTAACTGCTGGGCTGATGCCATTTGTCTATTTGACCAGCTAAATGAATTGAATAACAGAAGCATGGCCTAACGGTACAGGCTTGCCCAGTGGCATTTAACTTATCAAAGGACTTAAAGCTCTATTGACATTTACTGAGACAAATGATGAATAACATCGGCTGAGATTTTTAGAGAGGTTATATGTCCAAATGTCCCTGGAATTCAGTGAAGAGGAACGTTATCATTATCCAGACTTTATTAAACTCTGGAGCTCAAAAGGTGGATTTTTCCATTCCCATTCCCAATAATGGTATTTCTGTGTTAACTATTGCGTGTCTTGCAAAATGCACTTTTGTAGGCTCCTCCCCTGTATGTCGATGTTAATCCTGATCACCAGGCTCTTTTTGACCCTCCTCATGAGAAAGAGGAACTGGCTGCTTCTACCTCCTTCCCCTGGTGCTGTGCTTTGCTGCATCTGAGAGCTGTGCTGACTCCAGAACCTGAGGTGCAGGGCAAAGTTACAAGCTTGGGCTTTACCTAGTGGAATCAGGCAAAAAGAGAAAGCCCATCTTTCTTGTAGAAACTTCTCGAGGGGGGCATTTTTAGCTTCTCCTCAAATTATACAGAGAAAGCAAAACTGGCCCATGCGCTACTCTAAGGATAATCTGCTCTTCAGGGACCCCGAATTTACGAGGTCTTCTCCATCCTCTTTGCAGGAAACTTCTGTTGATCAAAAAGGTGCCTGGAAAAAGCAGTTATGACAGAGTAGGCAGAAAGGACAGTTTAACCTAGTCTATATAAAGGTTAATGCCATGGAACATTATTATGTTCTCCTACTGCCTCAAAGAAACACCGTCTAAGCGCTTGTAAAACATTGCCAGTTGCAGTGCAGCACCAAAGATGACGTGGTTCTGGAAGGGACCTGTCTAGACCTTGTGTCTAGACAGAGTTTATGAACAGTTCAAGTCTTTTCTTTACTTCTTTTTCTTCCTGCCAGTCCCAGCATGCTGTGGAGAGGAGACAGCATGGAAGAAACGGCCTAGCTTCTGATTGCTTTAATAATCTTTGTATGTTATCCTGCCACCAAAAAAACCCAACAAAAAACCCCAGCAAATGGTGCCAAGTGACCAGTCAGTGATGTGAATGGGAATAAGTCAGATGAAGTGGGACTCTCCTATGACAAAGTATGCTTCTAGGACTGCAAAAGCTTTCTCTCTGACTTGAAATAGTCCAGGTTCATAGGAAAAGGTCTTTTTTTTTTTTTTTACATTCTTTAATAAGAATGCTAAACCCAAGATGTACAGATATGCTTTTACCAGCAGTGGTGTTACTTGAAAACACATCTTAACTGCAGCGTTTGAAAAGAATCCATCACCAAGTTCCCTTAAATAACACCCCACCCTTCACATTGTGGTTTTCCCTGCAAGGAAAGCCAATGCCTCTGGACCTAATCCGAATCCCACTCTTGTAAATGGAAAAACCAAAGTGAGCTTTGGATCAGTTCCTATAGGAGCTGGACAGGAGACCGGGCTTTACATTCCTGTGTTTCTTAAATAAATTGTTTCAGACTGAAGAGTGCTCTAGCGTAGGTATTCTGGCAGGCAGAAGTTCAAATATGGCAAACCATATTTTCATTTTTAGATAAAAATGTTTAAAAAATTGCAAATGGGAAACAATGAGGTTCTTATTCCTTTTAAGGCTTTCAGAGAACTCTGCTGGCCAGAAACTTTTTGACTGTAATATTATGAAAATTATGTATTAGCAATTTCTATTTCTATCTTATTAGAAAAGAGTCTCAGCTTTGTTCCCAATGAGCTGTTTGCTTTCTCAAGCAAAACCAAAGTTTTTCTCACTGATCAGCCTGGGACAGAGCAGGGACTGACCTCAGACTTTCCCAAATCCCAGGGTCTTATTCTCTCTGAACACTGTTGACCATCAGTAGGCACCAAATATCACCGAGTCTCTGGGTCAAGGCTTTTTTCATTTCCACTATTAACCTGAAGACAATGGTAATGCTTTCCCTCTCATTTTTACTGAGAATAAATCACATTTGAAGCATTCACGTACTGCATTGGTAGTAAAATATCAAATCTGTAAATTATATCATTGGTAGTAAAATATCAAATGCTGAACTCTGCAAGGTGTAATATGCTCGATTTTCTTTCAGATATTTTTGGGAAGCACAGAATATTTTTGATGCATAGATTTGTTTCTATTGTCTGTGATTTCTTTGTTGGTGTTTGAGCCTAGATAGGAAAAATCTGCATCGAAAACTGTATGAAATTCCGTGGTGTGAACATCACCTACAAGTTACTGTCCCCCAACGTAAGCTGCTATCCTGTCAGCATACTTCAAGGCCGAGAAGACAAATGGGGAAGCCTTTATGTGAATGATTCTTCTGTGCTACGCAGACCCGAATGCAAGGAAATACAATACACTATTCAAGCTACAGACAAGCAGAGCAGGAAACATACCAAGACCCTTCTCACTGTTGTATTGGAAGGAACTCGTAAGTACCCGAGTCAATTAGAACTATTTACAAGAGGTATTAGGTGATGCATTAGTAGGGTATCTATAAACTGATGGCATTAACAATGAAAACAAGTCTGAGTTACAAGATACGGATCGCAAAGTTTGCATTTTGAGTTCTGAATCAGACCTGCCTGTAGCAGGTATTTGTTTGAAGAACTAATGCACAGAAAGGTGGTGTATCATATGCAATTCCTAATGTTCATGATGACATTTGATTTAGAAGAATCTTTTTTGTGTGTCTGTGTGACCTTTATTTTGTATTTCACATATTCCTATGGAAGAAAAAAAAAGTGTGTATATATATGAGAAACCACGAATCTTTGGCCTAAGTGTATTTATTCAATCATCTTTCTCCCCACTTCTCACTCCAATTTTTCCTTTTTTTAAAATTTTTGTGCTTAACATTCATGTGGCAATTGCATTGACTTCATTTTACTGAAAAGTTTATAAAGGCAGAATGTTAGAAATATTCTACAACAGCCACAGCAGAGGAGGATTGCACTGGAAATGTAATCAATTCTCTCCAAACCATATCACACTTTGTGCAGAACCTTACAATTCTACCTGAGAATTGCCTCCGTTCCCTTGTATCATATCACAACTCCTAATCCAAGAGCAAATGGGTTGAGGAAGAAGAAACAAAAGCCTGCAGTGGACTTTTCTTTTTGCAAGAGCCTTGTGCTGTCTGAAAACACACATTCCTAGCTGTTGCTCTTTGGGCTACTACCGCATTAGCCTAAGTACTAAGTGTTTTCCCTCAATTAAATGTTTTGTATGAAGCTATAAGTACTTATGGTCCCTATTTTTCTCTTCTCAGTATGTCAGCACATTTCTACAGTTCTAGGCCTTGACAGTGTGCTATCAAGCAGAGATAACCATGCCATCATGTTTGTCTTTTGTTTCACAGAGAAGAAACACCTGGACTTTTCTTTAATTATTATCTAAGTTTACTGATAGTTGGGTCAGTCAGTGTTCAGACTTTCTCTCTTTTCTTCGTCTTTCTTTCCTTCCTATCTACCCCTAAGAAAGGAGTTTTCCTTCTGATTTGAGCTGACTTGCTTGTGTATTCATCTCCCTTGTCCTGCACTGACAGCAAACACTCTTCCCAATAGTTCTAAAAAAAGAGGAGGACTGCCCTGACTCCTGTGCTGTGAGTAAGCACCACGCTGAATGTGAAGAGTGTGGTGGCCTGGGAGTGCTAACAGGAAGATGCCAGTGGAGACAGGGGAGTGGAAAAGGTACATTTCTGTTGTGTGAAATCAAGCTTCTGTTTAGTCATAATTGTGCATTTGCCTTCCATAGATATAAACTGATTTATTCTGGCTGGACAACATGGTATAGTAAACTACACAGAAGCTGAGGCTAAAAAAATTAACTGTAATACCCAAATGAAACATGCACTAGGAAGGAAAATGAAGTTAAGTTGGAATGGTCATTCTTGATCTTGTCCCTGGTGATGTTGAATGTGATATGTAAAACACCAGGTATTGAATTGGATTTGCAGCAGTGTAACTGGAATGGGTGACTTACGGCTTGCAAGATAATCTCTGCGACCATGAATTGTTTGGAACATACCAATGAGCCTCTCAGCAGGTATGCCCCTGCAGACAGTGAGCACAGATGTGTCTTTGTTGTCTCTGTTTTCTGAGATCTGTAGCACAGATCTGACAGGTGACAGTACACTTGACTCTTCCAGAACAATGCTTCTGTGCTGATGCTTTATCCCTTCAAACTGCATGAGTATCACAAATTCTCTTTGACTACTTGTAACCTTCACATTCAAGTATGTGTGAAATTGTGTAGAGTCATCCTTAGTAGTGACAGCCACTCTTCAGTCTCAAAATGGTCAGCTGGCTCTTTTTCAAGTAATACTCACTGTAGCTGCAAGTGACATGCTCAAAGGGCTGTCAAAAGCAGAAAACAAGTGAAAAATATATTTCTTCCAGTTGCTTTTAGCTGTTGTCTTGCCTGTTACTTTAGCAGATGGTATTTATATTCATAGATGTTTATTTTAAAAAGAAAAGTAACCTGTGCTTTTGTGTGTCAACGTGCACTGAGAAGATGCAGTCTGCTTTCCTTCAAAGCCTCGTGGTATTTGTGCAGCTGTCTGTTTCTGTGTTAACAGGGATCACCACAAACTATTCCACGTGCACTCCAAGTATCAAGACTTGTCCGGATGGGACCTGTGATGTGATTGAGAGCAAAGATCCCGCTGTGTGCCCCCAAGACTGCACAAGTATGGAAATGTTTTAGGATGGACTTTTCTGTTTCACCACTGATCGCTGTTCAAGTTCCACTTTCTTGATCCCAAATACCTTTACAAGCTCAACATATTTAGCATCTCTGCATTGTCATACCTGCATTTGAATCGTACAAGAGAGTTAAGGTTATGGGGACTAATCTTGTTCTTTTTTAAGCCAGTCAACCAACACCTATTGGCTGACAGTGATGGAAAGATAAGGTTTTCTCAGTAATTCTCATTCTGCTCCCCCTGCTAATTCGCAGGTAGTGTTTTTCAGTGGAGGTATTTGCTGAAACAGGTATAGGTTTTAGGCAAGTTAATGCCCTATTTCCAAACTTTAGCACAATATGATAGAAACCATGCCTATTTGAACTCCAATTCAAATAAGAAAGAAGAAACAAATTTCAATTTAAAATAAACATGCTTACAGAGGATCATTTGGGGAAATGAACCTGGCCTTATTTGACAGGTGACCATCAAAATGATCCAATGCCTTATCTATTTGAAGATACAGGCAGAGATTCATATGAACAGCATTTATGAAGGAAGAATTGAAATGTGTTTGTGTTTTTTCTTGAACACTTCTACATTTCACTCATACCTGCTCATACCTGCAAGTTCACAATCACCCTGAAGATATAAAGGTTAGAAAAACAGTGTATTGCACTTGAGCAATTTCAATGTTCTATGTGATGATAATTTTTAAATGGATCTTGTTATCTATCAGTATTTAATTCGGGAATAAAGACATAGATGTTTCTTAAATAATTCTTCGGGTTCTGACATTGTATACTCCAAGTTTACATTTTAAAATGGAGTCTTAGAGGAACTAGCATTTTCTTACAGGCTAGGACTTAATGTTCTTCTATAAAATGAATGAATAAAGAGGCATCTTTGTATTTGTTACATGCAAGAATGTGATTGTGTATTGCAAATTACTTTTATCACAAAGATAATGATTTCACTAGAGTGCAAAAAACCAATCCTTAAAGTTGCAGAAATGCTTGAAGTGAATGCAAATAACTTCTCTAATCATCTAAAAAGAATTCTTTATTGGTAATAACCACAATCAGTTGTCATTCTAAAAGTGGAAATATTTGTGCCAGAGGCTGCAATGCTAAAACATGTAATGTGCAACATATGCAGCATTAGATGTTTTGCTCAATAGAAGTCTGAAAGAAATACTGTCTTATTAGGTAATAGAAGCAGGCAAGTAACACAAGCTTTCAAGATGCTGTGTATGCCTTTTTAATGCCAGAGTTGGATAACTTTATACATGATTTGACAAAATTCAGAACCTGGGCTGGTGCCCAAAAGCAGTGTATTTACAAAGAAATGAGTGTGCTTTGGGAGCTCGGAGGTACAGGAGTATATTATATCAGCTTTTACTGGCAGAGGACATCTCTTCGGGAATGGCAAGCGATAAATAGGAAGTCCCACATGTGTTAAGATCAAGGATATTCTTTAAGTACAGACAGTTGCTAAAATACATATTTTTATAATTCATCTATCATTATAATGGCTGTGTACTTGAGTCCCAAAATTGCTTTCTCACACTAACACTATGAATATTACATTCAAGGGTGCTCAGCTGAAGCAACTGGTGCTGTGGCTATGCCTATCAAATAGAGGCAATCTAATTGCATTCTAAGCAAGAGACTTTCTCGTAGTAAGTAACTGCTTCAGGGCTGGTTGTAGTGCGTGAATCTGGTTAAACATTTGTAAATGAGTGATCTTTGTAAGTTCCTCTGAACTTTGGCTTTCTGATCATAGGAAAAAAAAACAGTGCTTAGGCTTCTACCTTGCTTTGCATGTCTTTGTTTTCAGCAGTAGCTGGACGTCATCTTTGGTTTTGTCCAACAACCAGTGTTTTTACTTTCTGAATTTCTGGAGTTTCTACGTGGTGTGTGGGATAGGGCCATGGTTTTTCCTTTTTCCAAATGATCTTGAAGCAGGGAAAGCTCTTTCCCACCACAGGGCAATGGAAACAGCTGATGCTTTAAAACGGGAGCATGTGAAACACCACACAATTCAAAACAATATTGATAATTCTTGGACTTTTCCTACCAGCAATGCATTGGTGAAAAATACATTTTTGGGTCTCTGGAATGCATGTAGGAAGCTCCATGTTTCCAGCGTACACCTGCAGCGAAAATGTACTCCTCCTTTCCCTGCTTTGTAAAAACTCTTTGTCTTCAAATCCCTCGCTCAAGAACAGTTTAGATAGGCCTGCTCATCCCCTGCTTCCCTCTTCTACCAGGTCCTCAAACATAGGCAGATATAAATACATATAATTTTTCTGAGGCTAATGGAAATTTTATTTCATCACCTCTTCACAATAGAGAAAGTTGGCTGGTGGGGGGATAATCAAGAATTTTTGGGAACACCCATGCTTCTTCAAACAAGTGTCAGCTCAGAGAGCAATGACTCAGCACAGTCTCTTCCAAAATTAACCAGCTGAGCTGCATATAATTTAGTAGGTGGGGCCTCTCTAGAAACATGGTCAAAATCTGTCTATTTTGCTTAAATACTCAAGTCCCCGTTTCACTTCTTCTAAAAAAGGATGTTTGCCTTTGTGTTGCCAAAAAATACCCTCTTCCTCAATTCGTCTTACATACCCAAAGAAATGTAAAAGCAACAGTCAGTCACTCTACTATCGACTTAGATGGGATGGAGGAAAACGAGTTGAAATAAAAAGAGGACTATATTGAAAAAAAGACTTGTTCATCTTTTGAATCCCTTTATGGTTTAGGCGATTTTTCTGAAAGGCAGCTAAACTTGCAGAACTTGATTGGTTTTTGTCTATACAATGCTGTTTGTGATTAAAGGCAGTTTATAGATGAAAAATGTCACAACTAATGGTCATTTTTATAATACATGCGGGAAAAAAGTTATCTATTTGGAAATACAGTTGCAATTACTCTGCATGAAGAACTCCTGCTTGAAATCAAGAGTAGTTCTGTATGAGTTGCTGCACTTTTTTCCTAATACTAAACAATGCATTTTTAGGTAATGAAAGATTCATTTTTTATCACTTACACTTGGCACTTACTCTTAGTCCTTTCACTAGACTATCCCGTGGCATTTTACAGATGTGATTAAGTATCGTTATCTCCACTTGACAATGGAACAAATGATATCTAGAACAGTATGCTGACTTTTCCAAGGCAAGAGGAAATTGGCATCAGAACCAGGAACGGAACTCAAGTCGGTAGACCGCTGGTCTGTACCACTGAACTGTACATCATCTCACGTGTAAAAAAATACCTAAGACAACGGTGGACATAACCTAAAATAAGTAGACTAGAGGAGATATTTTAGGGAGAATTTTAAAATGTAAGATGACCTCACTGATACGGAACTGTAATGCTTTAGGAGGAAACTGAGTCAGGACAGCCATGAGATGATCATTTGAGGCAGATGTTTGGCATTAAAAAATGGGATTCTATATAAGGTTTTAAGGGATACATGAAATCAGGAAAGTATCCCAACTATGCAATGCAAAGAGAAATACTGTATTTTTGTTACAGATAAATTTCAATCCAGAGTCTTCCATAATGGGAATAACTGCTAATCAGGGCTAATGTTCAAGCAGTCCAAGGTCCTCTCATTTCAGGATCTCAAAAATTTCAGAATTTAGACTCTCCCCTAATTCTCAGGAATCCCTGTCTTTATCGCTCCGCTGTGCTGCCCTGTCAAATTTCAGATGCATACTAGGATAAACCCGTGGAAAACTTTGAGCCTTATCTTTTTTTCCTTTAACTATATGTGAGAATCTTAGCTTGTGTCTGTATTTGATTAGGTGGAAACATTATTGGTGGTCATGGGAAAGGCATTGGAAATCTTGGAATTAAGTCAGGACATGGGATTTGTTACTGCTTCCCAAGACAGAACTGTTACTGTGAGAAAGATGATATCAAGGGTAAGTCTAAACATTATCTGCTGTCCTCATATTAATCTCTTCTTCTGTTTGTATCTACCATCTGTATATATACAATGATGTAAACTTGTGGGCATGTTAATAAAGAGTATCTTTGGTCAGAGACTGCTAACATAAAATTAATTAAGAACTGGCACCTTGACTTCTACTGTGGAGCCTGAAAATCTTCAGAGGGGAGTTATTTCTATCCTTGGCTAAAGATTCTTTTTTATCCATTACTACATGACAAACAGGTTGGTCGTCCTTTGATTTCCAGCAGCATTTGCATTTCAGTGAGACTCACCTGATATTTGCAAAGACAGTTGGGAGAATTAGAATAACAACTTCTTTTACTTTCAAGTAATTCCAGCCTCCTAATCATTTCTGAAAATCTTGGCTTCAGAATATCAAGAGATAGCCAGCACCCATTGTGTTAGGAGGAGGAGTGGATTACCTTTTTCATTGACCTTTGTTGAAACAGAAAAGCTCTACACAGTTGTTTGAAAAAGATTGATGGGGATTACATACAGCTTGGTTTGTTTTTTTTTTCTTTTAAAAAAAAAAACTATTATTGCTAATAATAAATATAACATGAAATATTTTGCATCTTTAAAACTGAATTGTTTGGAATATATCTCAATTTACTCGTGAGTAAATTTTCTGTAGGCATAAGAAGAGAAAGAGGAAGCATAAAGCTTCTTGCTTTTGATTTTTTTTTTTTTTTTTTTTTTAAATTCTAGAAAGATATTGTGCTGTTTCCACTTATTTCTGGGGTATAGGTTGCAGATGTAGCTAAGTTAACTATGTATCTGAAGTCAGGATTATCTGATGAACAACAGTGCAAGGACTGTATTTTGGATCTCGGTTCCTTCTGGAAGCGACTCCCTAGGAATGCTGTCTAGGGGCATGTAGGCTTAAAGAAACTTAGTTTCCAAAGTAAGACACTAAAAGTGCTTCTTCAAAAGGGGAAGTAGTAAATGGGGAGGAAAAAATGCATATTACTTTAGAAACAGTTGCAGCATTAGGCAATGTTTTCAGAAATAATTATTTTGTTAAATACAAAGCAGAAATATTCTAAGTTTCCTTATAATCTAAAAAATTGAAGAGAAATATTCTTCAATGTCTAACAATTGACATAATGAATTAAATTCACGTTTGAAGATTTTATTTGATGGGTTGAATGGCTCTAACATAAACTGTTGTCCACAAGCAAAATTCAGTCATGTGTCTCCAGAGAGATAAGTGGTATCAGAAGATCAATATATTGTAGGCTGGGTCTTAGAGAAGAGTGTCAGAAGTAGCCTACATCTATAAAGATAAGGAATATGGGGTCAAGCTACTTATCCTTACATTTACACAGGCAGTTAGGCAAACAATTACCTGCTGGTGTCCAAAATAAAAAAAGAACTGGTAGGTGCAGTGGGCATATTTGCAAATTCTCAAATTTCATTGAGAATTAGCTATTAGGTTTTCCTCTAGGTTTTTAAATAATTTTGAGTTCTGTTTCTGTCATACCTGGGTGTGTCATGTGCGCTGCCAAATCGGAAGTAGGAGATAACAAGCAAAGTTTTAAGAAGCTTTTCTTGGTCCACAGAGCAACTATGTGATGACGTGTGCAAGACTGTGATAGCAGGGGCAGTGCTGCTGTCCTTCATCATCTCCGTGCTGCTTTCTTCCTATTTCATCCATCGTTACCACAAGAATTCTCCAAAGCCACCTATTGCCTCCGCAGAAATGACGTTCCGGCGCCCAGCCCAGTCCTACCCCATCAGTTATTCTTCCACTAACGTCCGCCGGCCTTCTTTAGATTCCATGGAGAATCAGGTGTCTGTAGACACCTTTAAAATACCAGTAAGCCTGATGTCATTTTGCATACTCTTTTTCTATGTGTTCTTGTTCCTAAAGAATGTTGTTTATGCATGCACAAAATGTTTCAGAAATGCAGTCTATTCATAGAAATATCCAACTCAAATAACTAAAATAGAAATCACATGTACAGGCAGGGAACTGAAGATACTTAATGAGTAATTGGATAAACCATACATTCTTCTATTTTTGTAACGTTTTAATATAATGTAACATCTTAGACCTAATTTGAGCCAATGTTTTTTTCTCTACAAACGTAACTCTACATTTGACAGTAGTGTCGTTTTACTTTGCTCAATTAAATACTAATAATCAGTAGGTTTGTAGTCTCTGTGATGAGCCATAGTATCACAACAAGGGTAAGTTTAAAACAAAACAGACTGTAGGTGTCAGTTGGAGTGTGAGTTTTACCCACATTTTAAGGATTTTTGCCCAGTCACACTATCGTACCTTTAATCTAGCTTTTTCTGTGTTGAATCTCGTACTATCCAGGATGCCTGCCAGCTGGTGTGTTTTCATGGACCAACACAGTAGAGAAACACTGCCACTTTATATGACATATGTGGCAACAGCAAATCCATTTGGAGGTTGGATATTGAGGTCTTCACAGACCTTGTGCTCCATTTGTTTTAATTTCTTGTCTGGTTTGCACATACGTCATCATTTTGCAACCATAAGGCTTAATAACACTGATTTCATAAGAGGAGGTTTGTTGTCTCTGATGAACTCCTAAGGGAAAGCCTTATTCCATGAGTAAAACTGATGGACGTCTCTGTGAAGTCGAAGGTCACATACTCATAGTTATTCTGAAAGCAAGCATTTATCCTGTATCACTTCATGTTTCATTTGTATCTGATTTCCCAGATCTGTAAATATAATCCATTATCCACAGACTACATGTACAGCCTGTTTTGAAGTAGGTGATTTCAAGGTAATGGAAAAACACTTTCAAAATACCTAGAGATTCAGAAGCTTTTATAGGAATACACTGATATTGATAAAAAGCGCGACCAAACATTGTACACCAAAGTGCACCTATTCCTGAAGAATGTCCTCCTATCGAACATTAATGCTTCAGGTGCAGCTAGCCACTCCTTTTTTTCCTTCATCTTATAGGGTTCCTTTTCTCTCCTGCAGGAAGATCCAAAGTGGGAATTCCCTCGGAAGAACCTGGTTCTGGGCAAGACTCTTGGAGAAGGAGAATTTGGAAAGGTTGTGAAGGCAACAGCATTCCGACTCAAGGGAAGAGCTGGCTATACCACTGTGGCAGTGAAAATGCTAAAAGGTACATTCACATCTGGGTCTGAAATGATTTGAAAACTATTTGTTGTAACTTTTGAATGAGGGGCTAGCATGAAAGTAAAAGGTCAGCTAAAACCAACCATTGTCACACCCTCCATTTTTTCCAGCATTCTTTTATATTCTGACAGATTTCTTACTTTAGGAGCTAGCATCACATTGATCCAAACAAGTAATTTCCACAAATTCTAATTCATGATGTGCAAGGAGCCTCTGACTTAACATAGCAAATGTATTTAATTTTGTTCTGCATTGATGGAAATATTGCAAGGGCTTCTTAAAGCTTTCTGATTTTTTTCCCCTCTACCCAGTTTTCTTTGACAAAGCTTTTTAAATAAAACATGTTATAATCATGTCAAGAGACTAACAGACCTATTAAGTTACTTTTCTGATTGAGAATTCCATCTACTTTTATACTTTCTGATCTGCTTTTCAATTACTAGGAGCTCCGCTTGAACAGCCCAGTGCTGTCTCCTGGTGTCTTCAGTTTCCCCTAAGACTTCAAAGCTGGGGAAAAAAAGTATGCCTAGATAATGTTGAGATGATAATGTGAGACCTTGAGCTCTTGCTCCTGTCTCTGTTCAGTAGTTTTCAGCCCCAAATATACCTGCTTCTTTCCCATATAGAAAAAGAAATTGTACTGAAAGAAAAACATGAAAAAATTAATGTTTCTGCTTGGTCTCTGAAGTAGAAAGTCTCCAGTATTACTGTACATTTCAGGTGGAAGCTGTTGTAATGCATGGCTTTTGCCAACTTTAGTTATATATATGAGCGTAGATTTTACATATCTAATGTCTGAGCCTGGTTTCTAATAAAGACTTCACTAGACATGCAATAATAGTGAAGGAGGTCAGTGGAAATGCTCAAACAAGTTCCTTCAGGAGGCCATTTATTCACCACAGCCTGAAAGACGAAATACATATGAAAAGAAAATTGTGTCCTTCTCTACCGTCTTGTGTACTAGTTCATACGTACATGTAGTCCCTACATATCAGGCACCTAGGAATATATGAAACAAAGAGGGGAAACAACCTTCAGAAAGGCTTATGGATGCAAGCAGATTCCTTTAGCTGGACCGCTAGCTTTAGCTGAATGACCTCAACCATCCACTGCTGCTTAAAAGTAAAAACATGTAATTATAGGAAAATGTTATACTACTTATTACCACTTCTATTATGTGCAAGGTTGGTTTTTAAAAAAGAAAAAACCAACACATCATCTGCTGCTTGAGAGCATCCCATCATTTTACCAAAAAAATAAATGCATTATGAAGTGCATGCCTGCATCGCAAGAGGTTCAGTCATATGAACAGGTCATATGGAGGAAATTGAGGAACTAAGTCTTTTCAGAAGTGAAGACTAGTTAACCATTACTTGTAATACTCAAGTAACGACCTGTATATCATTATCAATAGAATAGTCTTAGTAATAATTTCATTTAATATTTATTTGTGCCCTTAATGTCCCTGATTTTCTAGCGCATTTTCATCAAGAACATGTGACTGAGTTAAGATTTCAAGACACAGCGGTAAAAATGCTGCTTTTACTTGCAGATAATTTAACATTCAGCTTTCCCTAGCTATTATGAAGGAAAGAATTGACAGAATTGATAATGCGAAGGAGTAACCCTTTATTTTAGGGACCTTATTTTAATAAATTGATCTGACATTTACAGAAATACTTCAGGCTCTAATGAACCCCTTTGTAATGTAAATTACATTGCAGATAGTCACCTGAAATTCCATTTTCCAACTTGACTGTGAAGAACATTTGTCATTCTGCAAATATTTATCTGTTGTTACCAGTTTAACTTTACTGTTAACACATGACAACTCAAGTATAAGAAACATTACATTAGTCCACAGTGGTCTTTATAATGCTGTCAGGAAGTATAAAGCACAGTTATTTTGGATCAGGCCAACATCACCTATTCTTTCCCCGTAACAGATGCAAAGGGGGTAATTTGTCCAAGTATTAGGGACTCTACACTGTCTGCTCTTTAAAAGGGAATGGTATGTATACCAGTATGTTAATGGAGAAAGCCTCCTGCTTATTGCTTAAAACATATCTCCTGCCTGAGCTGTGTAGGTGGGCGCAATCTGTGGTTAAGAACAGACCAGGGTAGCACTCTCCCTACTTTGTCAACTTGGCGTTACGTACTGGGGAAAGAACAAGGAGCAGTAAGTAATTAGCTGAGCCAAAATAGTCTTGGAGCTATGGATGGAGGTTTAAAGGAACAGAGGGGTAATTTTTTCAGCCCATTATTACCACTTTTCTCATATGAATTAAATCTGACCTCCTGCATGATACGAATGCCTTCATTACAATAAAAATAAAGGGGAAACCACCAACCAATACGTAAAGAGACATTATTCACAATTTGTAAAAACAAAGGGCAGAAAGCTTCAGAGCTAATTGTCTCCATTTGTGCACTATCAAAGGTTGTTTTTCAAGCAAAGATACATGGGGAGCTTTGTTCTGTTCTTGCGCATGCTACACAGTTCCAGAGCTAGAAAAATAGGACTTTCTTATAGGCACTAACTTGATGTTGTTCATATTTGTTTTATATAAATGCATATTTTTTGAAGTCCCTATCAGCAGTGAGAGACCATCCGATCTTGCATCTTCATCATGGGGTAGAAGGCTCTGAAGTCTGAGTGGAGGTTCAGACTACAGTATAATATATGGCTGATACAAACATATAGTACCGATACAAACATATAGTAGAACAGAATAAAAAATTATCATGACCAGGGCAAACTATTAGCACACGTATTTTAAATGGATATGTAAATAAATCCTTTGGTGCTTACAGCCTCTATGAAAAAACATACAGTACGGTACAAAAGATAAGAAGCTGAGCTTGTTTTTCATTAGCCTTAAGTAAAGGTGACCACATACTTGTCAACTGCCCAGTAATAACACTCTGTAGGAACTATCCAGGGAGGTTCTGTGTGTCAGAGAGATGAAGGACGAGGTAGAAAAAGGGTTATCTCTGACCTATAGTGTCTCTATGACTGAAGATCTCCTTCAAGCCCCAGTGCGTTCAAAGAGGAAGTTTGTTAGAAGAATTCTGCAAAAACAAAATGCTTGAAAGGCTGTGAAAGCCTCTAGGGGCTACATATTGTCATACGATTCCCACTGACATCAGCGAAGTCTGCATACACGTCTCCCAGTAAAATCAATCTGAACTGTACATTTAGCTTCTGAACTCTAAATCTAGATATGTGCTACAAGTGTAAGCCAGTAGATTAGTGGATTTTTATTCCGTCAGAAAATGTATTTAGGAGGTGGAGGGCTGTATCATGGGAGTTAACTAAGCGAGTCTTTTTTGTTTGATTAACATAAAATCTTGGCTTTCATATGCTTCTGAAGCTTCAATTCCACAGATTCACCCTAAAAAGTTGCTTTAGAACACTAGAAAAGATCTGTAATAATTTTACGGCATCTGCAAGACATTACAGACTCTGGTCCTGATTCTTGGCTGACCTACTCTTTCTGTAGTCATTTGTATCAGGGCAGAGTGATGATTATAGCAGGTTACCAAGCCAGAACAGCAGCAGTCCCATTCATTGGTTCTGGTATGAATGACTGCAGGACAGTGGAGATGGGGAAGTTTCTCTCCTGTGGGGAAGTACAGAGTTTTCCAACCTCTTGCTAATTCCAGGAGAAATGGTTGATCTCATACTTAAATGGTTCGTAGAGAACTCTTGACTAATGCTTTCCTAACCACAACTGTGTGTTTGGACACTTTCTGCAGAAAATGCTTCCCAGAGTGAGCTGCGAGATCTACTTTCAGAGTTCAACCTTTTGAAACAGGTGAACCATCCTCATGTCATCAAACTTTATGGAGCCTGCAGTCAAGATGGTAAATATTGGAAGCTCGTTATTAAGATGAAAACGTTAAGCAAGGAAATAAAGAGCAGTTCATTGATGGGTTTGGATCACTGCTTAATAATTGCTGAGCACCTTCTAAATTTGCTGCTAGCTGAAAAAATGAGGGACATACAAGAAAAGGAATGTTTGAAGGGAAGGGGAAATGCTAATTCAGTGTAACTAAGCATTCTTCCTGTGGTTTTCTTCAATACACATTTTGATTCTGAAGCTATTTTAAATTTAACCAATCTACTATCAATTCACGTCCAATCAATATATATTTTTGTATTATGTTCATGCTCAGTAAGTGTTTTCAAATATGGGTTATATTTTAAGTTTAATGGGGTTTTCATTATTGTTGTTGTTGTTCATACTAAAACAATGCTTTGAGGCCTGAGCCAGGGAGTGAGATCTCCCTTTGAAAACAAAACAAACCAAACCAAACAAACAAACAAAACCAAAAAAGAAAGACAAGATCCTTTTGTTAAAATATAGCTGGATAGTTAGATTGATACTCAGTTCTCCTCCTCTATCACAAAACTACTGTCTCCCTCTTGTCGTGAAATATTTGCTAAAAGCCACAGTCATTGAAAGGTATTTCAAGGGGGAAAATTGTCAGACACGTCTATTATAAACTGCCAATGAAGCAAATTTTCATTGTTGTGCATAGGAATTGATCTGAGTAATTTCTGTTCATGTTAAATGAAGTTGCATTGCAACATCCTCTTCCTTTTGCATCTGTAATTATGCAGCCTAAAATCACAGTATGCATGTTGTAACCTTGGGCAAAGGCCTGCCTTTTTTGCCCACCCAGTTCTGTTGCAAGTGGCACTTTTAGCTGTAGACAGAGAATATAATTCAGGACTGAGTCATCTCTGAGGTTTAGTAAGGTAATGAACCAGCAGGGCAGGATATTCTTTTTTTTTCTCTCTTTTCAGTACAATGTATTTTTTCATCCCAAAGGAAGTGAATTGTTTCTGAGTCAGGCTTTTAATAAATATCAAGTTAATTCATTACTGTATGGGGTGGGAGGGCTTTGATACAGCAGACAAATGTATTTAGCATTAAAGCACTGAGTGGATATTATTCATGTGGGTAATGGGGAGGGGAAACTAATGGATTGAAATGTCAGAATGTTTCTAAGTCCTCTGAAAAGGCACCTTAAATACAACACTGGAATTAGCAGATGATTTGTGAGCTCAGTATCACACGCTTCAGAAAAGTATTTAGATTTTTTTTTTTTTAAAGTTTCTCTAAGTTGGGCTGTTTCACAGATCTGATTTTTAAGAAGGTTGTCTCTTTTTTAGTCTCAAATTATCTAGATGAGGGAATATAGGCAAGAGCCTGAATTCTGCTTTGATTTAGGCTGAAACTCACTCACTTTGCATAGAGGATATAAGCTAAAAATATTGTGATTCCATGGCTGATTCAGTGCCTTTTACGTAAAGGCCAGAGGTGTCTGGAGCCTCTGACTGTTCAAAACAATGTGTTGATTAGAAGAAACTTTTTTGGGGAGGAAAAAAAAAAAGGTTGTCTATTAATTGTTTGCTTACGAGTGTGTTTGTTTATTTTAGGACCGCTATATTTAATTGTGGAATACGCTAAATACGGCTCCTTGCGCAGTTTTCTCAGGGAAAGTCGAAAAGTAGGACCAAGCTACGTGGGTAGTGATGGCAACAGAAATTCAAGTTATTTGGATAACCCTGATGAGAGAGCCTTAACAATGGGAGATCTAATCTCATTTGCATGGCAGATATCACGAGGAATGCAGTACCTTGCAGAAATGAAGGTAGGGCAGTATAGTAGTGATCTGAACATGTTCTTGTGATAGATGGACGTGTCAGCAATCGGTTCCTCCACAAGAAGCGTAAACACTATTGTTCGTTTCTTCCAAAAGCTTGTCCATCGTGATTTAGCAGCCAGAAATGTATTGGTGGCAGAAGGGCGCAAAATGAAGATTTCTGATTTTGGCCTTTCCCGTGATGTGTATGAAGAAGATTCATATGTCAAGAGGAGCAAGGTACAGTGCATATTAAAAACAGTAGTGGGAATTACTACCTAATCAAGAGAATGAATTTATACTGCAGGACTTGAGCACAGAAGAAAAAGATAATAGCTATTTTTTATTAACTTAGAATAATTCTCTATTTTAAAGAAATAAAAATTAAGATGAAGCAAAATTATGAGCTTAATCAGTGGGACAGTAATATATATATATGTGTGTGTAAAAAATGTATCTTATTTAAGTCACCATTACCTCCTCCACCTCTTTTTGTTGACTCGTCAACAAAATCAATTTATTTCTAATATGTAGAAGTTAATAAAAGTAAAAGAAGGGTCACTATGATGACTAAGGCCTTGGAGCATCTGACATACAAGGAGAGGCTGACAGAGCTAGGTTTGTTTAGCCTGGAGAAAAGAGGGCTCAGGGGGATCTTACTGATGTGTATAAATACCTGATGGGAGGGAATAAAGCCAACAGAGCCAACACACTTCTCAGTGTGACCCAGTAACAGGACAAGAGGCAATGGGCGCTATTTTAAATATGAGAAATTCCATTTGAAGAAAAGAAAAAACTTTTTTGCCGTAACAGTGATCGAACATTGGAACAGGCTGCCTCGAGAATCTCCGTCCCTGGAGATATTCAAAACTTGGCTGGAAATGGTCTCAAGAAACCTGCTGTGGCTGACCTGCCCTCTGCAGAGGGGTGAGGTCCCTGCCCACCTCAGCGGTTCTGTGAAAAGCTGCAAGACAATATGTAAACAGTAGGATGAGATCTGCTGTTTTTTAAAGGCAGTGTGCCAAACAGTCTGTAATAAATTATTTCTTTTTCTTAAGGCTAGAGAGTTCACACAGGATGCTTAAAAATAGTATGTGTTTTGTTAATGTAAATACAGAAGAATGACACCTTTTTTCATTGCAGGAGCTTTTAACTATTAACCTTTTCACAGGTAGAGGGCAGCCCATTTTTAGATGAGGTGGGCCCTCTCATTTATCCAGTTCCTCATCACACTGCTTGAAAACACAAACAAAAAACCCCATCATTTTTCTCTGTCTCTTTTCCTATTTATAATTAAAAAGATAAACAAAAAAAGTCCCAAGGAGTTGGAAAAAATGCAGACAATTTCTATAAAGATCCTAATTTCAGGAATTATCATATCTATGCAGAAGACTTGAAGCAAAGCCCTCCTACAAATACTTCCAAATGTATGAAAGATACCAAATCTTAATCAAAGTGGTACATCACAGGTCAGGGTAGATTAGGAGCTAATGCTATCTGCCGGAGGTTATTTGAAGCAATTCTATTTTGCCTGCCACAGTAAATTATTATCAGGTGCCTAGGTACAGTTCTGTCTGCTCGCAGTGCTCATGGCAGGATTCAGCGTTTGGTAATGTTTCACCTGTAGGACTGCGCAAAGGGAATTTGATAAAGATGAGTTGTTGATTCACATCATAGAATCATAGAATCATTAAGGTTGGAAAAGACCTCTAAGATCATCAAGTCCAACCATCAACCCAATGCTACCACGCCCACTAAACCATGTCCCTAAGCGCCTCATCCACACGTCTTTTAAATACTTCCAGGGATGGTGACTCTACCACTTCCCTGGGCAGCCTGTTCCAAGGCCTGACCACTCTTTCAGTAAAGAAGGTTTTCCTAATGTCCAGTCTAAACCTCCCCTGGCGCAACTTGAGGCCATTTCCTCTCGTCCTATCGCTGGTTACTTGGGAGAAGAGACCGACCCCCACCTCGCTACAACCTCCTTCCAGGTAGTTGTAGAGCGCGATGAGGTCTCCCCTCAGCCTCCTCTTCTCCAGGCTAAACAGCCCCAGTTCCCTCAGCCGCTCCTCATAAGACTTGTGCTCTAGACCCTTCACCAGCTTCGTTGCCCTTCTCTGGACACGCTCCAGCACCTCAATGTCCTTCCTGTCATCACCACTTCCCTGAAAAGAAACGCTTGAGCATGATAACTTGGAGACTAAGAGATAAGTTAAGGCTTGTCATTTTTTTATTCTTGTAAAAAATACTGTCAAATACAGCAAGCCAAGTCCTGCTTTCTGCCTGTTTGCATCCACCTGTCACTGACATCGGCAGAACTTTTGCAAGTCAATCCCAGGCCAGACTGTGACGTTCACTAACACTACTTTCTATTGACTCTTTCTAAGACGAGTAGCGTTGGTTCAGTTCCCTCTATGATTGAATATGAAAGAGTTGCCAACAGAATTTTTTGCATGTGAAAATTTTAGAACTTTATGAAAAGATTTCCATGAATACTGTGAATTTTCAGTTTAGCTTTCCCTGTTTTTTCAGGCCAGTTTGTGTGAATGTTTCTAAGTCAAAATAAGTTGTGAAGAAAAAAAACCTTTCGGAAGACACGATCATATGTAAAAGGGCTTTGCCACGTTCATTTAGCTATCTTCTGATGTATGTGTTTTACATTGATCTGTACCAGTTGCTCTGTATTTTAAGAATGATGCATTTACATAAAGGCAGTTTCATTTTATTTGGCAGTGTGTTGATGTACTGAATGGATATTTTCTCCTTACTTCTGGAAACATTGAAGTATTCTTCAGTGTTCTACTGAAACGCTGTAGTATTCTTCAGAGCCTAACAAGCATCTGTCTGCTTGCATAGGGAAACAGGGAAAAGAAAAAAATTGAGAGGAAGGAAGAAGGATAAGTTTCAAATTCTACTGAAACAGTTGTTGCATATATATATGAATTTCATGAGAAGAAGAAGTAAGGCATATGAATGCTAGTGATATTGTGAAGGTTATGAAACATCTTGGAAATTTTGCAAAGCTAGATTTTCATGAACATCTGGGGCAGATTTCTGAGATTTTATCAGTGAATTTCTGCTAGTGGAAAGTAGCATCTTGTAGATTCAATTTAGTAACCAGTAACCGAATAGGACTGTCCAGGTACAGTTCTGAAACCCAAGGTATCTTAACATCTAGGTGCTTCCATTTATGCATCATCCCTGATACAAATGAGATGGCTCTTCCTCTTTAATCATCATTTCCCATCATTTTTACATGTGCACATTTCCCAAAAGCAATGGGGTGTATCCTGTTAGAAGACAGACATTCATGTTTGAAGAATATAACTCTTTGGATGAAGCTCTTTGTTAAGAGGAGAGTTGAGTTTATCTGAAACTGGTGACCATCTGGAAAAAAACCACCTTATTGTATGTAATTAGATTACCAAAGTGTGTGGAATGAAATGAATGAGTGATTTTAAAAACTTTTACAGTTGTTCTCCTCACTGTTTTTCTTATGAAATGCCGAATCATTCAGTCCATTGGAAAATTAATTAGAGTATGCATAGAGTATCTGCTACAGTTTTGAAGATAAATACCTTGGTTTTCCACTTGGAAACTTAATTTTCTGACCAGTAATTGCGTTGTTGCTTTTTTTCCTTCTAGGGTCGGATACCTGTTAAATGGATGGCCATAGAGTCCCTATTTGATCATATCTATACAACACAAAGTGATGTGTAAGTGTAAATTCTTGCATTCTTTATGGTTTATGTATTTGTTTAAGGAGATGAGGGAGGAAGCAGAAGAAGGTAGGTAGTAGCCAAAGCTGTTATTCTTACAAAGAGACATGAAGAACACAGCCTGGATGGCACCATAAGCTGGCAATGATACATAGTATTTTTGCTGTTGAATTAAATCTGAAGAAAAGATTATCAAGAGGTATTTAGGTACATAATTCCAGGATCTGTTCATGTGCCATGGTTGCCCTCGAATATACAGACACAAATTATTGGTCTTTGCTAAAGATAACGGTCATACCCAAACTTCCCAGTTCCTGTTCATCCCTTGTCTGTAACACCTGCTGGCAGATGAGGGATGGGGTGGGAAGAATGGAAGAAGAATTTAATGCCTGGCCTCACTCCTATTGAAATCAATGACAAAACTCCAATTAATTTTAATGACAGCCAGCTCAGACCTTAGGGGAATAGTCCAGTTCCAGTGCCAAGATGCAAGCTCATTTGCATGATGAGGGAAACAGAGATCCTGAAGATGGATATGCTCGTATCTCCGCCTGTGATGATGAGGTGGCAAAGCAACCACAGCTAAGCTGTTTTCACGTCTGATAAGCAAGGAGCCAGGCAGAGGAGCATTCGTACACATTTAACTCGGGATCAGACACTTTCATTTCTTTCTCTCTGGGATGAATGATGCTTGTGACTAGTCACCAGGCAGACACTGTAAAACTAAGTACTATTTATTTAGGAGAAAAACCTCTAAGGACTGGAAAAGCAGCAGTACCTATGCCTGATTTTCTGCTAGATAGCATTTTGGGTAGCATTTTGATACCTTCCAAGCTTCCCTTGAAAAAGAAGCTGACTAAAGTAATGTTTTCATTAAACTCAAATGGAGTAAAACATACCAATCTCGATGACATTTCACTTTGGGGGAAAACATTTTGATAATAGCAGTATGTGCAAATAGGAACCTTTTGATTTGCACTTCTAAAATTATTTGCATTCACTTTTTACTCTTCTCTCTGCAGGTCAGAGCAGTTTTAGTGAAATAAAATATTTTGCTTGCCTTGGAAATTCTTTACAAAATGAATTTCCACAATATTTTCATTCATTTTGTTTCACTTGGAGTAAGAAAAGGAAGAAGATTGGTATAATTCTCAGGAGAATGTCACTTTTACTTAGGTCTGCTTACATATTTTTCTGGGTCTCTTTTTATCCTCCTCAGAGTATCCATTGTGCTGACCTGCTTCTCTACAATGACTTTCCCCAGAGAATTGTTAAAATTCTTTTAAAAACTTCTTAGCATATTTTTAATTCCTTCATTTTCTACAAAACAGATTTGTCACTATGGTTTGGGGCCAGAACAGATTGTGTTGTCACGTAACTGCCTCTTCTTTGATTGTTGATTGATCTTCTGGATCCAATACCATTCCTCCCTGTTTGTTTTCCTGATGGGCTGCTATTAAGCCCAGGAGCCCATCTCTTGTACATGTGATACAATGCCATGCAGAGATTGCCCAGCTGGCGTCAAACAAGCTAGCTCAGAGCCCCGAGCAGCACGCTGGTGCTGTGCAGCTTTATTGCTTCCCAGATCTGGATTAGTATCTCTGTGTAAAGTCATGCTGATTTACCAGCTTTCTTGGAGATGCATCAGGTAGTCTCAACAGAGCATTGCATTGTGCTTTGAAAGTCCGCTTCAATACAATGGCATAAAAGGTCTAAATATCTGCCACACTTACACAGTGCCTTTGATTCACTGGTGAGGTCACCTTCACTATTCATGTCATTATACATGAAGTAATCTAAAAGTGTTGTATAGCAGCTCCTAATTTAGCCAGGTCCCTACAGAACAGTACCGAGACACACATGGAGAGTTGCGAAGCAAATACTCTCCAGCACTAGGTTCCACGAATGCCATTCCAACAGCAGCAAACTGATACATGAAGTACTTTTTTGCAGCACCGATTTGTTATTTTAGATAATTACACTCACTGAAAATATTATTTTATGAATATTCTTGCTGTTTGTGGTGATGCAATTATATTTTAGGTGAACATATATATTAATATACTCAACAACCATTCCAATATGCTCTTTTTTTCTGACACTCTGTGTTTCTATTTTCCAGCCCCTTCCTTCTAAAGCCCTTCTATATAGTTAGTGGTTAGCAGTGCTTAATAGCAGTACCACTTGCCAGCATTTACAAAATCCCTTTTTGCTTCAGAGGTCGATGACATCAGTGGAAAGCTAGCCTGCTGTCTTCCTCTTCACATTATCTTTTTCTTTCCTGGCTTTTTCTGATCACAGTTTTATTCAGCAATAAACATAGCACAATGGGAAATTTTTCATCTCCCATTTCTCCTCCCATAGTACTTAATTTGTATAATGATTTGAAAGCATTGCAGCATTCTACAGCATTCTGTTCTAATAGGCCCATTTACTAAACGACTTTAATTAAGAAATTACTCATCTGATCCCTCCTTTCATATTCTGTAAAATTCCTCTTAAGCAGAAGAGGTGGATTTTAAAAATAAAACCTGCCACTCTACAAAGTTTATTTGAATTAATCATGGGCAGAATTATAACCTGATGGCAGAGCATAATTGGCTTCAAAAAGGGTATGAGAAGTATATTAATAAAGTATATGAAAATGCTATAAATATTCATTAGCTTTCAAGAATGTGCAGAGTGATTAAAAATTAATTCAATGAATGGCATCAGGGAGAAAAACTGCAGCACACCACTTAAGACTGCATGAGACTCAGTTTGGCTTCTCTGCCCATTTTGGAAGTTTTACTGCTGTACTTTTGGGGCTACCATTGTTCTTTAAAATGTGAGAAGCACAGTTGGAATGTAGTCAGACAGGAGGTGAGGTTTGTGGCTAACATTTTGAGATGGAATTTTCAAAGGGAATTAGACACTGCTGTTTGGTTTGGCATTAGGTGTGTAACACTTCCTAAAATCTTCTTAAAAGTGGACTTTTCACAGAAATTACCCAATGATGAGAGCACAAAAGCTAACATTTGTCATAAATTGTATGTAATTTTTCTTCCAGATGCATCCCATTGAGTATCCCAGTTGAGTGAAACAGTGTTGGCTGGTTTCCTTCATTTTGAACATCCAAATTTTGGCAGTTCTGTCAGTTGAGCAGATTCAGAGTAATTTGTAGCTTCTTTGTGTCTCGAAAAATCCTTCCACTAAGGAAAGAAAAACATTTTTGCCTCTTTTCTCCTGGCCTGCCCTCCACAAATGGACTAATTTAATCTATCTAAATATTTCCAACCCATTGAGCAAGGTCTTTTTGTTTGAGCTTGTCAATAAAGTAGGATAAAAAAGTCACCATTTCTTCCGTTCCTTTCAGAGAACAGTTTCTTCTGTCTTCTGTTCTATGTTAAGCTGTATTTTAGGCATTTGGTATTTCCAGAATAAATTCTTTCCTCTTCTTTCATCAACTCTAAGAAGAAAATTAAGTCCAGAATCACTGAAATGGCCCAACAGACCAGCTGAAATCAACGGTGTTGCTTATGATTGAAATAAACACACTGTGCATATAAACAACCTCATAGTCAAGACCAGCAAACCAGTCCCTTGGTAACTGGTTGAGCCAGGCTGTGTAAATTTAGACAATTATTTCTGAATAGGACTATAAGGGCTAATTAGGGAGATTAGACTCCCTCTGTAGCCAAAGAAAAAAGAGAGGCACCTCCAGGAGCACTGTACAGAAGACGAACAAGCCTTTGAGCTAGGCCACCATGGGAAGGACTTTCTGCTGTATAAAGAAGATGGGCCTTCCCAGGATACAGTTAGCTTTTGTCAATTAACAAGAGAGAGGTATCCCTTATCTCTTCTGTCTTGGTTGCTAATCTTTTTAATGAACGGTATTTGGGAACAAGGATGGCCCTATATGCATCTGCATAGCCCCTCTGGCTCAGCAGTGTCTTGAATTTGGTTGGGTTCTCAAAACACCAGAAAGAGATTTGTTGGGTGAAAGCCACACTGAACTCTTGAACCCTACCACTCTAAATAAAAGCTCATTTTCTCTTTTTCAGATGGTCATTTGGAGTTCTGCTCTGGGAGATTGTAACTTTGGGAGGCAATCCCTACCCAGGTATTGCTCCTGAAAGACTCTTTAACCTCCTAAAAACAGGCTATAGAATGGAGAGACCAGAAAACTGCAGTGAAGAAATGTAAGTAGCTCTTGATCTGATTAAATTCATAAAACATCTCTTGAACAAATATATTAAAAAAAAAAGGTTTAAATAAATACCACATGAATACTATTCTGTATATCTCAGAGGTATAACCAAAATATGTAGTACTCAAAAGAATGTAATGAAATTAGTGAACAGTAAAGTGCAGGAAAAGAATTGCCAGATGAATGCTTGCAGCTACATCCAAAATATTTGTAGGATATCAAATAACAAACTTGCCAAACAATTAAAAGAGTCTGAATATTCAAAACTTTTGAGGGTGGGGTGAGGAGGAGATTTCATAAAACACAGTGCTAGCTGAAATATTCAAGAAAATGTTTCAGTACTTTTCTGCAAATGAGACAGATGTTCCAGCCACAGTCACTGTCTATTAGTTGTCCTGGTATTACATAGGAGAAAGGATACCTTGACCCAGAAATTTATACCCTAGAAGACACAAATTTTCTGTTACTTGATAAGCCCATGGCAATTTCTTTTCTATTTGGAGACAGTTAATATTTTATTGGCTGATTTATTAAAACACTCTCAGTGTGAAGTATCTTCTCTCTGTGGTTCTTCCACGGCATTTGGAGATGATTTTATGTTCAGCCTGCAAATCTGGTCATGGTCAGGTTTTTTTAGAAAGTTACCAGGCTATAATCACTATGACATCTCTTTTAACTGATTTTCAATATGCAGGATGCTTTGGCCACATCTGGGCTGAGGAAATAACAGTATAAATAATATGATTTTATTTTTTTTAATACTATGTACAGAGAAAAAACATTAAGGATTTCTGAATTTAGGGCAGCGAAGAAGTTTACAAGTGTCACTGGCAAATATCCTCTAGCAAATACTTAATATTTAATTTTTTTTGTTCGTTTCATCTCAATAGGGAATAAGACTTCATTCCTCAAACATGTGTTGTATCATTGATAATTATTAGGTTAGGCAAGCTGACCGTGTCCGAGTTTCTTTTTTTATTCAAGCCACATCATGGTTTTCTGACTGGTTTAGATTTTTTCTGTTTTACTCAGAAATTTTTCTGACAGCCTTTGAGACGCCACTTTAAGGACCATTTTTCTTCAATTGTATTCTCTGCTTCATCCAGTCAAGTATGAGAGAGATCATGGACAAGGGCAAAAAATGCAATGCTTTTCACTAGCTTGCTGTAGTTCTTGTAGCCAACTATTTCCACAGTTAGAGCACTTCTGTGATTAGATCACTTAGTCCTGAAAGCACTTGAGCTAGAAGAATAACATGAACAGCACAGGTTGGAGAGTTACGCATCCAGAACTTGGCCAATGTCTGTCTGATAGTAACTCAACTATAAAACTTTAATTCTGCTCCCTTTTGTTTCCATGCTGTATGCTATGGAAGGCAGTTGAAGACAGAATAAGAACAGATACAATCAAAATAACAGTAACAGAAGTAATCAAAAGAATGTTAGTTTGTGCAAATAGTCTTAGGTTAGGCTTCACTTTGAAGAAAAGTTTACAGAAACTTTACAGAATTTAAACAAATGAAGAACAAAATTCTACTTTCTGATATAACAGCAGAGTTTTCCAGGTTGAGAGATGCACATCAGTGATGACATACAAATTTCTTCAAAGTCATATGACAAAATTGATTAGAAATCTGGCATGCTGCCTACACACGAGGTGGCCCTTTGAGAAAGTGAAAATAATGAAAGAAACCTAGGACTACATTCCTTCAAGGACAGCCAAGTGCATCATCATTTAAACTCGTAAAGACTCATGAAAATAAAAGCCTGTTCTTGTGAATGTCAGTTATTGATTCAAGGGAATGTTTAACAGAACACACAACAAAAAGACTGATGTAGTTCTGGATGGCTTTCATGCCACAGTTTAACTTCAGTACTAAAATTACTTGAGCAGAAGCATGACCCACTTCTAACAATTTTTTTTTTTTTTCACCTTGCGGCGGGTCACAGGTACAACCTGATGTTGCGCTGTTGGAAGCAAGAACCCGATAAAAGACCAACATTTGCTGAGATCAGCAAGGAACTAGAGAAAATGATGGTGAAGAGTAGGGTAAGTGTGGGAAAGCATGAGTTTTTGAAAGTTTTTGTGATCATCTGAGTTTGAATATACAGAAGTAACGGTGAGGTTTTTTTGAAAGAAAAGTAATTTACTTTTCATCAAATTTTGAAGCATTTAAATATCTAGTTTCTTCCAAATGCATCCAGCTTTTTGAAAGCAGTAGTACTTCATATAGTGGCTTTGGTGACTTCAACCCTAAATGCAGATGAGTTATCCTTAATCTGTCTAGCTTCCTTAAATAAAAAAAAAATTTAAAAAGATTACTGTGAAAAGTTACTCCTAAATTGCGCTCCTGAATAAATAACCTTAGGAAGCCTAGAAGAATGCAGTATTTCCTTGAATCTGATCTTGTTATATGGTGATAGCAACAGAGATACGAAAGCTGTATGATTCCACCATCCTGAGTTACTTTAAAACTATTATAATCCTGTATAGATTTTCTTTGAATGAACAGATACTGAGGTTTAAAAATAAGTCCAAGTTGCATATATTTATAAAATGTATACATACCTACTTGCACATAAACACATAATTTAAAAAAAAAAAAATCTACTAGTTATGGGAAGGGGGGCAGTTACAAATGAAAAACAGAGGAAATACAGTGACAATTACCAGATTTGAGAATGTGATGGCATTTACATTGGGTGCAAAAAGGGCTAATAAACAAATGGGAACAATTTTGTTCAGAATGTGAATGTAAAAATAAGTTCTAAATTAAAAATGGCAAAGTGAAAGTTCTAGGCTGTACATTAAATCACTCTGCATTATCAACCACTAACTTACAGCTGCTGAGAATCAGTATGCCAACAACCTGCATGTCCAGTGACAGACTTATAATACAGAGGCTGGCAAGTTTTCTGAAATTTTCATCATAATTAAAACCAAAGCCAATCCAAAATAGAGCTCGACAAATTAGTCATTTTTCTTCTTGCCTTTCTGAATGAAAAATTCTGAAGATTTTTCAATGTATAAAATTGGGTAACTTTACTTTTTAAAGTTTAATTTCAGTAAATTTCCAAAGGAAAAGCCATTTTGAAAGGAAAAAAGGTATTTTAGGTTAGTTGAAAATGCTTCACATTTGTTTTTTGCATCAAAGCAATTCAGCAGCATAGATGAAAACCTATGAATTCTTATGGTTGACCTAAATATTTAGTTTTAGAACAGCAGCAGCAAAAGCTTTATTTGGCAATATTTACACAGCTAATTTTATGCATGATTATGTAATAGCTTTTGTAAAATGATGAGATCTGAGTACCTTCTCCTTTAAGCGCGCATATGTATCTATGTATGTATATATTTCAGGCATCATAGAAACTGAAGGTGAAACAAATCAGTTAGCACAGCCCTTTAACTTCTTGGTTATTTTACAGATGTGCAGAATTAAGTAAGGGAAGTATTAATATGTCTCTAGTATGTCTAGTGTTCTGGCAAATCAGATACTTCCAAAGATGCTATGGTTGCAGGAGCCTACGCAGGAGCTAGAGGTACTATCAAAAGACAAACACAGTGAGGTCTGTAGTTACTTGTTTTCAAGAAACCAGATGCCCATTTAGCCTTTACACCCAACCAGCAACACTGCCACGTACATTAACCCAGTTTTTTCTGTGTTCACTTCTTAGGACTACTTAGATCTTGCGGCTTCCACACCTTCTGATTCCTTACTTTATGATGATGGGCTCTCAGAAGAGGAGACACCACTCGTGGACTGTAATAATGCTCCCCTCCCTCGAACCCTCCCTTCCACATGGATTGAAAACAAACTCTATGGTAGAATTTCACATGCATTTACTAGATTCTAGCAACACAAAAAAAATGATTTTTCTTCTGCACTGTTCTCAGACTCTGTAACCCCATTACAGTGTTTCTTGTCTGAATGAAGCCAATCAAAATTTGCTTGGAAGCTTCTTTTGGGTTTTTTTGTTTGTTTGTTTTTTCTTTTGGTAAATGTCAAAGTTTGCATCAGGATCATCCTTTAGTCATTTTGCAGCTGTGTTTAAAATAAATGTTTTTAAAAGGATGTGAAAATAAGTAAAATGACTAGATATCATACAGTAAAAGAAAAAAAGATCAGGGAAGTATTCTCAGGGGAAATATAAAATGCTAATGAGTATCTAATTCAACTATCCTGTTGGGGGGGGCTAGGAACATTTAAAGTATGTTAGATTCTGCACCTCTAATTTAAGCAATAGACTTTTTATTTAAAATACTGGTTTTTGCCATAGGTCAATGATAGGACCCATCTGCAACATTTTTCATTTATCAAGATGGATTTCTAAATTTCAGCTGCTGTTAATGCATTCTGGATCCATAAGCTGAAATGTCTATTTAATGTATCATAGAATGAAACCAGAGTATTATATACAGAAGGTAGAAATACTGTATATAAGTATTATATACAGATTAAATCAATATGTAAGGTCCTTTGAAAATTGAATTAACAGTGGGCATTTTGAAAATACACTGAGCTGTTTTCACGTCCTTTGATTTACTATGAAAATGTCAGTACTAAACCTTGATTGAACGATGTAGCAAGTGTTTTTAAAAAGAACATATGCTTTCATATTGTGATGGTGAGATGGACAGTAAAAATGGTTCTTGCCAAAACTCCTACATTTTGTCTCCTGATTAAATATTTTACATGTTTTTAGATATTTACTAACATCACAGATGTTTTTTTCATTCTTCAAGCAGTATGACTTTTGAAAAGTTGGATCTTTTAGCTTAAAAGTTGCCATTAATACATGGCTTTGGGTCTATTTTTGATCTATACCCTAGCTATGATTTTCTTTAATAGGTTCCCCCAACTCACATTCACTTTGGGGCACTTAGTGGCTAGATTGTTAAAAGAATGCAGTAACGGAAAAAGTTGCCACTGAGGTTGATGGCAGACGCTGAATGCTTAATAAGCAACAAAATCAGATTTCTGTTTTTGAAAATCTTGACCTTGGTATGGTTCTCTGCTTGTACAGCTGGATCAACATGGTGCTAAGCACTCTGCTTCCATTTTGGTGATCACTTGTGCCTAAACTGAGAAGCAATTACTGGACTCAATGCAAATAATTACATGCCTGAAATACATGTTTAAATGCTGAATCAAGACTAGAGTGCTCAGGACTTTGTTGGACTTTACTCAGTTGTGCTCCTGGGATTTCCTAAAATTAAGCAGGGGATCTCTGGTGAGGGTGTGAGAGTGTCCCCAAAACCTCACTGAAGCCAAAGGAAAGGCACCATTTAAGTAAATGGAAATACTCTCAGTCATTGGAATGGACTTTGGATCCTGTCCCAAATAGGTTTATTAATTCTTGGGAGCACTTCCTGTACAGCAAGAACTTCCTTTTGCAAAGCAATATATTGCTACATGATTGTTAAAAAAGAAAATTATGGAAAGTTGAAGGCTCATCGGAAGAAAAATTATTAGCTTTTTATTATGCACATGTGCGTGCGCGCACGCAATTTTTTATCAAGTAAGCACTTTATTTTTTCAGGGTTTTTGCCTACATCTGAATTTGTGCTTCAGGGCTTTCGAAACATCATTTATGTGAATTGATTTGGGACAAAATCCAGTGGACTGGCTTAAAATACTGAAGGGAGTTTTGCCAAGGGCCTTACTGTCTGCACATGAAGTTATGGTTCTTCAGTGCAGAAAAAATTATCTGTTTTCATTTTTAGGCATGTCATACCCGAACTGGCCTGAGGAGAGCCCCGTTCCACTCACAAGATTCGATGGCACTAACTCTGTGTTTTCAAGATATGCAAATGATAGTGTATATGCTAACTGGATGGTTTCACACTCAGCGGCAAAATTTATGGACAAGTTTGATTGATAGCTAAAATTTTCTTTGTGAAAGGTAATGGACTCCTGAGGGGAACAAAGATGCAAAGAATAGAAAGTCCATTGGCTCGTTCTTTGTACTATCAACAACAAACTTTTAAATTGGCAAACCCTTTTATTGGTAGTTTCTGAAGTGTGTTACTCATGCTGAAGACTATAATTGGTGATTTCCCCTTTCAGAAAACATATCGAGCTGGATAAGAGTTGTAGTTCCAGTACTTCTTTCTAGATTGCCATTTTGCATATGGTTCCATTTGGCAACTTCTTACTGCAAATGGCCCCGCACTTCATTCTCGCTGTTTTTTTAACTAACCATCCTGTGTTACAGCTTTCTTGGATGGCAAAATGTACTTGAACTGCTACTTTTATAGTGGCTGTTAGCATACGACCACTTGATCTAAGCAGGAAGCACAAACTATATATGGAAGGGAGGGGGGAAGTATGCTCCCAAATTACTGAGCTTGCTATCAAACGAGAAGCGTTACGATGATGTTGGCACTAACGAATCCTGTATCTTGGTTTGGAAGCAAACATTACGTAACTCAATAGAGGACTTGAGATTCAACATTTGAAGTCTTGTAAAATGTATTGTCTTGTCTTAATGAGAAGAGAGTTTGTTTTATTAGTCTTAACTTCTCTTACCTTTAGCACAATGGAGATAAATTTGATACAAAATAAGCTGTATAGACTGATGGCAATCAAGAGTGTTCATCTGACACAATTTACTTTCCATCACCTACATCTTACTAATGTTAAAATGTACAATCTTGTACAATCATAATTCCTCTTACGAGTTCAAAATAGACTGTACAGGATTTTTAGATTGAATTCAAGTACAGAGATTTTGTTTGCAGTCATGTTCAGTGAGTTGGAGTCCTCCTCTCAGCTCCAAATTGGATACACTGCCATGCACAGGACACTGCCATGACATAGCTCCAAATAAACCTATTACCTTGAAACTCATGAGTAAACAAAACTTGCACAGCAAAATTCATCTAAAACTCTACTGTTAATGAAACTATACAAAGAAAATGTCATCAGAATTTGTTAAGGTGAAATATAAAAATGTTGTGCTTACAACACTGACTTGGTATTTGGGAGAACGATCTGACTGTGGGTCATGTGTTCTATGTGGAAGAGTAAATGATCAGCTCTACTTTTGTCTTTATTTGTAATCTAATATGGTTAAAGATAACTTTTTGTTTGCTACAAATGTTGGGATGTAAATCCCGAGTGACTCGTTGTTAGCGTTGTGACGGTTATTCTAAATAATCCAATTCTACCAAAGCTTGCTCCTGTCATTTACAATCCAATTTAGCTGTTTTCAGACATTGTTTTGTGTATCAACTTTATGTTTCCATTAAAGTCTGTGATTTCAGAAACAAGAGAGTCAGACTGCCAAAACCCGAACACAGATTTTCATTTTAAAAAAGTGGGATATAAAGTGCTGTGTTGGAATTTAAACACCTTCAGTGTTGGATATCATACTTGATCCTGTCCTGGTTTCGGATAAGCACAAAGCAGAGGGACTTCTTCTTTGTACAAACATTTGCTGTGTTGTGTAATGCTTATGTACAGTAAACAGATACAGCTATGTATACAGATGTAGCACAGTCGTGATATAATGGTGAGCTTCACTGGCATGACACAACTGTCAGAACGCATATTTTTAAAATAAATGACACTAAAAATTAAGCCCATTATATGGGCTTTTTTTCCTACTGAGAGATCTATGAAAAAAGGAGAGAAAAATGGCACTTGTGATAACTTCTTGCTTTGTCCAGTCCTTTCCCTATATTTTATGTCTGTAAATGGGAATTTTTTTATTTGCCATGAGCAATCAAGGCATCAAGATTTTTGTTTATTTTTTTTTTATTCTTCCTTAAATCAAGAATTTCTTTTTATCAGCTATCTTCAGCAACAGTTCAACTGGGAGATGTCAAGTGCCCAGTTTTTAACCTGAAAAGCCCTGCGACAACATTGCTGTACAGTAGGTGAGTGGGATAGTAAGTGATGCTGAAATAACCAGTGGATGCAGAAAGTATTGTGTGTTTTAGACTTCCAGCATGAGTCAATGTTGTTTCAACCATTAATTCCTGTGAAAAATTTCACTAATAGTTATTCTCACCTATGTTACCGGACATAGATTCTGCATATAAAACACATACACAGTTCATAATTATAGTCACCATACACAATTACCTGCATTAAGTGCAGCTTAATGAATAATTCTTAACAAGTGTTTCCTAATCCAACTAATTTTGACTCCCTTCCTGCTCAGGAATGTTGGTAAGAAATAGATTATTACTTTCAAGTATTCATTCATAATATGAAAGCTTCTTATATCTTCTGTGTATGCTAGTTACGTAAATATTTCCCCTGAAGTGCTTCCTACTTGTTCTGTGTTGCCACTAGTCAGAATGGTGACAATCTTCTTTCAGTTCCCCATTAGAGAGTAAATGTACTTCCCATGTGGGAAAAAAGTGATACTGCAGATGATTATTTCCATCGGTGCCAGAAATACTTACGCACTTGGCTGCCCTGTGAATTCGAAGGGAACAAATAATTCACCTAGATGTACAGGTGGGAGGGAATAACTTCCTAAAAATTTCTGCCAGCCTTTTCTAAATATCTGCAGAGATGACATGCTTTACCTAGTCTGTACTTTGAGTTGTGACAGATGAGGGAGAGGGTGAATCTCATGTGTCCTTCTAGTCATTACAGCAGCACAAGGAAGTTATTGTAATATTCGTTTCTACAAACTTTTCCAGAAGTATGATACTCGGAAAATCTACTGTGAGGTTGCAGATTTTAATCTGCAGGCATTAGCCTGTTTCATATAATAGAAATTTTAAAAAATCTTGTCCCGTGAATATGAGGTACATAATATTTAAATCATGTGGTTTTATCTACAATTTGTCGTGCAAAATGTGCATGAATCTCTATGATACATTCAACTGGACTTGTTTTAAATAATTCTCAAAAATGTACAATAACAGCAAGTTTCTATTCCTTGATGTTTTATAATCAATCTTATATGAATAATACAAGCCTCAAAATATATCTAAAAAGGATACTTACACTGTAACGTTTGAAAGTTCAAAAAAAATTACTTATTTTGAAATGCTTTGTTTTAAAACCCAGCCCACCTAAAAGCCCTGTGTGTCTCACTGCAGCTACAATGGTAAATTTATAACAGAATACTAGTGATGGCGTTCAGCAGCACTAGCTCCTAGTAGCACCAGGCAACGTTCCCCATAAACAAGGTGGAAATTGTCCATAGCGAGATGAATGGTTTGACTTTTTCAGCCTAAGCTATCTTTCTGAAAAAGGAACCCTATGATTCTCTAAAGATGTATAAAAGTATGTAAAATCTTAAGAAAACCTAAGCTGTTCAGGTCCACTGCATCTAACTTCATATAATTTAAGTAGCCCCTCTGAAGTTAGTGGGATCATTCATGAGTAAATTATTCATAAACATTTGCTGGTCTGAAATCAAATATCCCAATAGTCTGCTAGCAAAAGTACAAAAGGTATTATCAAAATATGGACAAAGTAGCAACAGCCCAGGTCCACCCATCCCTAGCACAATATTGTAACTTGTCTATCTGGAAGCAGTATTTAGAAGCAGGTACTAGACACTATAAGACAGGTAAGCACAAATATCTCTCTAATGTATATCTAGAAGAGACAGTGAATGAAATATTTTTCAGTATTTACCAAGTTCTTCAGTAAAGATGAGTTGTTCGTGTAAGCTGCATTTCATATTTGTTTCTCATTTCTAATTCTTTGGGACAGCAACCTGCGTCTTCCAGTTACGACAGAGAGATATATACTCTTAATGCATTTTGAGAAGATGAATCTTTCCTCTCTTTTCATGGTGTGTTTTTTGGTTTTACCTGGTTTTATAAAGGGTTGCATTGTATCTCGACACAAAAATTTCTTGCTAAAAATGTATTTCTTTGAGCTGTTATAAAAGTTCATTTTGCTGATAACATTCTGAAATTAACTAAAAAGGTTTTGCCTACCTCAGTACAGGCAAGTACCCCTCGCCTTAAGCTCATCTGAAATAATTAGCTCCTTACTTTGGGCTAATAAGGTACATCTCATAATAATCCAACTTCATCTCATCTGGAAGCTGTTTCATATGGATTACAGGCCAATCCGAAATGGTATGAACAATTTAAGAGCACTGCAGCTGTACTTTACATGTCAAGAAATAACTTTCCAAGTTTCTCTATTAGAAAAGAGAATGAAAGAAAAGCGTGTTCATCTCCAAGGTAGTTAAAAAAATTAGTAACTTTTTAAATCAATGACAATGTAATGATTGTTGTCGTTAGGTATCAGACCGAGAGTTTGATTCCATCCTTGCTGATATAAGCAAACGTGTATTAACATATAAGATAATTGGTTTAAGTGCATTTTTACCTTGCCATGAGAAAAAGCTTTCCATTTAATCAGCTAAGCACAGAAGTTTGTAGAGGTTCAAACTATTACACTGATAGCAAGCAATGTGCATATTTTGAATAAATAGTGATGTTTACAGTAGGTGTTTCTGGTTGTTTTGGGTTTTTTTATTGGCTTCCAAATATAAAAATGGATTGGGTTTTTACAAAGCACTCAGCTTTGACCTAGGTCACCTCCCTGATAAACCTCTGCTGATTTTACTGGAGAGAAAGTATAGTCAATGGGCAAATCTTGACCCAAAATATCAATACCAAAAGATGCTTATTTTATCACAATATTGATGTAGTGGAAAGAACCACTAGTTGCATGGTCAGGATTACTGAGTATGTCTGCATAGATACAGTGTTTTAAAATGTGAGTAGGAAGGTAAAAGCAGTCACCGTTCCCGCCTAGTCTGTAGTTAAGGGGCGGGGCCAATCAGCCTGGTACCTGCAGAAGTCCCCACCGGAAGTTAGGTTCGCCCAGCATTTTGTGTAAATTTCCTTGTAAATACAAGGTGACATACAAATAAAGCATAAAGTTAGAGACTTGGGGGGGGAAAAAAAGCTGATGTATCAGCTTCATTTTCTCACCCTCTGCAAGAGATTGTTATTAAGAGAACCAGATATTATGATTATTTCTTAACTTCAGAAATGCGTTGGCATGTCCCAAAAGAGAAATAGATGGTCCCCTGCTGGAAAGCATGTCCATTATAGCAGGACTAGGTTTTCATGTATTTCATAATCTCCTCTAAGTGGAGGACAGAAGAGAATGTAAGCCAACACATCTAGGGCCTTAGGTTTAGAATTCTGTTTGCAAAATAATTTATTATTGAATACCGCAGGGACATATGATTTTAATCTTTCACAACACTGGTGCCAAAAGTGGTTGTGGAGTTACTACATACCACCCTAGCACTACATCTGTTGGACAAGGAGTCAACAGATGATTGCAAAGAGCAGATATGTGCGGTCTCTCTCTTCTCTGCTATCACCCCACTATTCCCTTACTGCCCATTTGATCTGATCTGGATAGGAACACGGATTTGCCCACAGGAGACTTTTCTGTATGCTGAAGTCTGCAGGGACAGAAGGATTTGAGATGGTGAGGAGATGGGAACCCCTTCTTCTATTCATATTCTGCAGGATGGGGTTCCCTACCTTCTCCCTCTTGAAGTTTGTGAATGGACAAGCTACTGACTGGACAGAACTGGCAGAAGACAAATGTCCTGTCTCCCAGGCACAGGCCACGCAGAAGGTATCACGTGAGGGCTCGCAGGGAGGCTCGCCGGGAAGCGCAGGTCTAGTCTCACACTCACGCTCATAAACCCTGCAATGTAACAAAAGCGATCTGAAGTTAAAGAACGGAGGTTCACTTTAAAAGTACAGTCCTGATCCAAACTGAGAAGTTAATGTACATGTACCCCCTGACGTTAAGAGAGGGTTGGTACCTAATAAACGTAGCGTGGTTTGTGACTGTATATGCCCAGAACTGTGAGGTTGTTATGAAAAGAGAAAGTTACCCTTACACCTGTGGGGTTGTAGCTAACACACCTCCTCCCACAGAGAGCTGTAGCTTGGCACTTCTTAACGTCTGGGTTCTCACCGATAACCAATCTGTTTATATGATTCTCTCTAAATGTGCAATTACTACGAGCCAAAAAGTTTGGATTTTTAATTTCAACAAATTCCCAGCAACAAAAGGAAGGTTTAGAAATAACAAAATAAACCACCTGCATCCTTAGGGGCTTGAGAGATGTGAAACAGATCCAATCTGTGTTCAGACACAAACGAAGCAAGTTTGGTTGGCACACACAGGCATTTCTCTAAGTTTCTGCCTTATGGTGGTAGATATCTCATTTAGAACAACTCAAGAAACTTTGGACTGCCAAACTTGAATTTTTTAGCCCACGATATAGCCACAGATTTGAATTCCTGTAGAAACTCAGCCTAGATCTGGATATCAATCAAACACTGCAGTTTCCAGTCTGATTTTTCTGCATTCCGCAGGTCACGTAAGTACTTGTTAAAGCCCTTATGTAATTTTTCAGCTGTTCAGGGCTTTTCCTCCTGACATGATCGTAGTTGAAGGAGTTTGATGTGAGCACTGATTTTTATTTGCAACATGTGCCATTTTCAAAGCTAGCGGCCAATGCAATTTCCTGTCCGAATTTACTATGCTTAAGCATGGAAGTATTTTAAATTTTTTAATAAAACTAAATCAAATGAACCTGTATTATAAGCGTTTGGTTTGCTAAGAATCTTGCTTGCCTAAATTTAGGTAAATTTTAAGGTTATTTTGGGGGAAAAAAATAACAATTCCACTTCCTCTTTCAGATTTTGTGAAGAAGTAAGCTATAGCCCAATGCAAATCAATAAAACATTGATAGGATACAGGATACACTGATCCTACTTGTTTACCAAATTGCTACCAATAACAAGAATAGTACCCATTCGAGAGTATTTCACAAAAAAGGAAGAGATTTGGAGTACCTTCATTACAACCTTACATCTGTTGGGAAGGAATATGTCAAAAGGGTGGAATCCCAAGTAAGCGGTGGCTGATACGACAGACGAGGAGGCTGCTCGAGAGGGCTGCTCTCATTCCTTCAGAAAGCTGGTAACAGGTTCATCTTCTTAAGATGATTGAAAAGTTTGGAAGAGTATTGTAAAGACTGAGATGTGGGAAAAGCCTATGGAAATATCCAGGAGATAAATACCAGATTTATAGTATATTTTTTTAAATGCATATGCAGCTTCAAGAATCAGCCAGCAAGAAGCAAGCAGAGTTCACTGCTCTCCAAGATAGTTTTTTTTCTGGTCAGGACTGCCAGTGATTGATTTGACAGCAGAAGACAAGAATGATTCTTTCTGCTACAGGGTATAAATAATTGAGAAAGACTTTAGCCTTGAGTCAGGAAATCATTCAAACACTTAACTGGTTTTCCTGTGCAGAGAGGCTTCCTGAACAGTGGCCTGGTCCAGACATAGCAAACAGAAAGGCATTAGGTTTATGTTGATTATAAAGATTTTTCTTTTAAAACATGACAGTTGGAAGTCTCACCCAGTGTTGCTCTTCCAGGACAACTTGTTAAAATGAACTGTGACAATTTGTAAAATACTGAGCAGAAACAGATGATGCGGGTTTTTTTACAAACACTACTGAGAATATTTTAATTTATACTGAAAGACATTTATCACCATTTTTACATGCACAAAGATAAAGTAAGCCATCAAATTAGATTGCAACAAGTTGTCATCAGAGACAACTTTTTAACCAAACAGAAATAATGTTTATTGAATCATTTTGACTTGCTTAACTGAGTCTCCATTATGCTTTCCTAACGTTATGAAATGTGGAATGAATGTTTTGAAACGCTAGGCCTTAAGCTAGAGATTACTTACAATAGTTACCATTTCAAATTATAATCATATATTTATTAGGCACACATAACAGAACACTACTCATGGTATTAGACCTTGAAATGCAGTAATACGAATAACATACATTATCTTTATTGCCTTAAAAGGCATCAAACATACAGTAAAGTCCTTGTCCTACAAGACTCGCACACAGCTCAGGGGGCAGAGGGAGAAGGTACAGTACTGCACCTTGCATACTGACCCTGCAATCCACATCGCAACAGAAAGCGCACAGAAATGCCGCATCCCCCTCAGCAATGAAGCAGCACCTCCTTATGTGTCACAGGTAAACAAGAGTCCCTAGTTAATCTCGATACTGGAGTTCAGTTGAAAACTGAGATTAGAGCTTTTAGCCTACTTGCTTATTCCAGGCCTTCCCTCGGTGGCTCCCGTTCCCAGCACTACGTTCGCTGTGCCCCGACCTCCCGCCGGGGCAGGGAGGTTGCTGCTGGCCTGGGAAGCTGCGGCAGAAAGTTGTGCCAGTTCGTGCCGGGCTGCTGCTGGCAGTTACCTGCCTCGGGCAAGGGACGGCCAATCCCCCTTCCTTTTGGCACCCCCTCATCCTTCCAGAACCCCAGCCCGCTGGGTTTTCCCCACGTAAACAGCCTGTGTGCAGAAGCACAAGCGAGCGCCATCCTAATCACCAGTTCTGCCTGGTGTCTCGTTATTAGCTGGAGGACTCGGGACGTGCTGCTTGTGTTTAGCCCGGGCCTTACCAAACCTTAAGCCAGCCTGTACCAGTCACAGCTATCAAGCAGCAGGCTTGTGACCGAGAGATCAGAACTGCAGACATTTGCCCCACACAAACATACACAAAATAATCAGCAGCCTGTCAGCATTCACAGGTTAAGGTATTTTTTTCACCTGCTATACGTGGCCAAATTTTATAAACCAGTCTGCATTTGTAATGGACATCCTTGTGTCCTGAGCACACTTCAGTAACTTTAACACAGCCTGCACACAGTTTCTAAGATGCATGCGTTGCAGAAACAGTCAATTTTTAAAACTTTTTATCTCTGTCCTTATCCTGTCATAGATATGATTTGTTTTTTTAAAATAGGATGAATCGTTACTTGTCTAGCACAGTCAAAGAACTGGTAACTGACGTTCTTGAAATTTAAATTAAAGAGAAAAAAAATGGGAAATATATGTATATATTACCATTCAATTCCTCCTAGTAAATACTTCTGAACCTGATATTCCTTAATTTAAATGGTTGCAGGCTGCCAGATCAGGTCTTTGTCATTCCAATTCTAAAAATCGGAGCAGGAAAGGAGAAGCAGGAACAAATTTTCCTTGCTCTTGAGGAGACGGGGGAACAAATGCAAGTGAATCTCAAAGCAGCTTGCCATTCAGCTGTCCTATGATGGCATTAATAATGTAAAATCTTGCTTTGAATTAATTTGATTTGGAGCTCCATTTTACTGACAGATATGAACCATTGCAAGAGTCTTATTAGCAAAGCTTTTTCTTAACAAAGATAAAACAATTGTTAGAAGTCAAAAATTGAAGAGGTGCTTGTTAGACCGTTAGGAAGGTAGTGCAGTGGCATTTGATCCTGACTTTGCAAATCAGTTCATCTTTGCCAATTGGTTTTATAATGATACTACTGAAGTCTCAACAGCGTGCTTTAACACGTTTCTCAAAATCAGCCACTGTTTTTATGCACCACAGAATAGATGCTGATTTTCACAAAAATTGAAACACACTATATTCAACTGCTCAGTTGAGGTATGGTATTTTTTTTCTGGTTGTCTGTTGATATTCTGTGGTACCCAGGAGGGTTCCCTCTTGACGAGGGAACAGTGTACATCCTACCTTCCTTTAGCCCTGTCTTACACTGTTTCAACTCTGTGAGAATTTTTCAGTCCTTGATAGTAAAGTACTACTAATAAAATCAAAGTCGTAATGTGATTTTATTATTATTTCCATGTCATTTTATGGGAGGAAGAGTTTACAAATACGGAAAATGTTGCACTTTAAAATGTTTTAATGATGTATACACAACAATGAGTGGTACCAGAAACAAGAGAAACAAACATAACATTTTATGAACTAACTGACTGGAGTTCGGACTGAACGGGAGGGAGACCTTTTTCGGGCAGTGACAGTCACGCCTGTAGCTAACGCTGGCAAAAAAAACCCAGAACTGGAGTGGAGTAGGTAGATATTGCCAAAAATGGGCCAGCACAGTACAGACAATGAACACATGAGAAATTTGTCTCTGGTCCTGTCTATTCTACAAAGAAATGAACACCGGTTTTGTACTAACTGTTTGCTCATCTGTCAGCACGGATGACCATCTCTGTACCATACCTCCCTACAGCTTTGTCTTTACTTTGTGTGGAAGGTGGTGGTGGTTTTTTTGGACTGCTGGACAGGCCCAGTGGATACAACAGATTACGCAGTAAGGCGTATTAAATACTGATATAGTGAATATTTTGTATAAAACATGAAGCATCTCAGATTAAGGAAGCCCAAATATTTCCCTCTATAAAGATGCTGTATTTAATGTAGATATTTATTTGAATAACTTAAGCTTTGGTGCATGAGGTTTTCAACTACAAAAAGGAACCCAACCAGATAACCAACCAAAAAACCTTGATAATTTACACTGTTATCTTGTCAGACAAGGAGTGCTCATGAAAGATTGTCTGGCTTAAATCTCATATATAGAATGATCTAACTTATTTCTCTTTCTGCATCCTAGACAGTGAAATCTACAGTTTAAAAAGTAATTTAATAGGATTGATTTTAAATATATTACTTTCTAATTTTAACAGGTTACTGTTCTGCAATTCTGGAGAAGGAAAAAAAAAAAAGGAATGCGTAATTTTTGGTATGTTTTGCATAATATTGAGTCCTCTAGTCAAAGTCCTCCTAATTTGTTTTCCATTCTATGTCCAGAATACAGCTGCTTGGACTTTGTTGCAGAACTGCTTTTAGTCAATATATTTTTGACAAAATTGTCCTCTTTTCAGAAAAATGCCTAAAGCACTTCTTGGTGTCATTAGACAGAAACTATATAGTAAAGGTGTCTTGGAATAGTCAGAAATAAACCAATATAGAATTCCAGGACTACATACTTCCCACACGTGTTGTTACTGGTTAGTCTGGTGTGATACCCTGGTGCAGTTGCAAGTGAGCAGGGGAGCCCTGGACATACGACCCATTGTGCCTGCCAGAAAAAATACGGCCATGTGGCCAGGAAAAATGATCAGCCACCACTGCAGAATATTGCCTGCTGCTCCCAGCTGGAGCAGGGAGCAGAGCCCGGAAACGCAGCTCCCTGCAATTCCCCTTCTGCGTTCCCGTTCCTCTGCGGCACAAACCAAAGCGACGCCTGTACTTCTTGTACAGTAATGTTTCTGGGATCCATTTGTTACCATCAAAGAGCCCAGCAAACATTTGTTGCTAACAGCGACTATATATTGATTTCAAAAAGAAAAAGTTGTTTTAACAGACTAACAATTCTGATGTAGCCTTCCATACACTTTTCCAGATGCCGATACCATTGATAAAGTTAAACCAAATTATCACTATTCAAAGAAAAAACAAGTGGACTATAACAAGCATTTTTGTTACCAGAAGAAGCTTTTTCAGATAGTAGATAAAATTAAATCTTATTTACATTCACTTACAGCTGTGATTGTATTGATTATCTTTTCTGATAAGGAATGTCTTCTATTTTCATGAGTGAGTATAAAAATTACTGAGTCTGCTTTAATGTATGAAAGGATTCTATATAAATTTAAAGTCGGTTGATACTGTGGTTGATACAGTCTATACAGACTGTTTTCTAACGGGAATTTCTGAAAGGAAGTAATTTAGCAACTGTGATCCCAAAACAGCAGGAAAAAACAATCTATAGCAGTTCATTTCCCAAATATTACGTAAATTATATGCTTCTGGGTCCAAAATTTAGTACATTATAATACCAAAGAATTAGTATTTATTTGATACCAAACCACTACATAAATAAATGCAGTCCTTCAACATTGAAAGACGTAGAGGCCAAAAGTCTAAGCATTGCCAAAATCAAAATGTCTCTACAATGCAAAATAAAGGGAACAGTAACGATAAATATAGGAAGATTACTGCATGGTAGAGTTGCCCTGGTGCGTTGGTACAAAGTAAGTTTACAAATGCACTGTCTCTCCTAAACCTATCATAAGTCAAGAGATTGTTTCAGCCTGTAAAGCAGTGAAGTAAAATATCCAGACCTTGCAAGCACCTTTAATACTCATCGTAGATGCCCCACGATAACGGTAAGACAGTAAGGGTGTCCTGTTTACTTTGGGAGGCACACGCGTGGCAAGCCCTAGGTTAGCCTTTCGGTGACTTGGTTGATGCTTACACTACAGCACTGTCAGCAGAGCCTGAGGCCGAGCTCAGCACTCCCCAAGCCAGACATAAGGTAATCCTACTGCAGTGGACCACCTCTCCTGTGACCCCTTATTTCATAGCCCATAGCAACAAGATGTATTTGGACAGGACCAGTGACAAAGAGTTATGGAATACAATTTAGAATAAAAGCTCAAAATGAGGATTTTAAGGGAAGAAAATATAAACGATTAAAATACTGTTGGATGGTTTATTTCAGGCTATTAAAAATTCTTTATACTTTTGGTTGAGTTGTTCACTATCTGTTATAAGTAATTTGCAACAATTAAAACAAGGATAAAGAAAGCGGCTTCACATGGGATCGTGTTGGAATTGTGCCATCAGTAAGGCTGAGCTGTGGTATTTGACAAAAAGCCCTGTGTCAAGGCAAATTAATGACTATTGTTTGGCAATTAAAGCTCTGAATTTTCAGGCAAAATAAAAGACCATTTTTCTTATTCCACATACACATTTCATTTCAGCTCGAGAGGATAAGAGAACAGAAATATCCACTGTTGAAGGATTGCTTTTTTTTCTTTCCTCCTTTGGTCTCATTTACATTACTCCTTCACTTTGCCATCACGTTCTCAGATGAGCTCTTCTCTCCTTTCTCTATTGTTTCTTCCCCTCCAGCCCACGCATATGCTTAAAAAAAAAAGGGCAAGAAAAAAAAAAAAGAAAAGAAAAAAAACCAAAAACCACTAGAGGCTGGAGCTAATGCTGTTCTGGAAAACTCTTCTTTTTCGAATCAGCTCTTGCCAGCCACTTCCTTTCCCCTCACTGTGCCAATTTAAGAACAGCGTTTACCAAAGTTTAGCAAAACATTTTTAAAGTCTGTCTCTATGTCTCTAAAATAATCATCCTATCATAATATTTTAATAAAATTCAAAGCCGTGTCACCTATATATATATACATATATATATACACATTTACTGCTTTCAGATGCTAGGAGGTTTGCAAATACCTCTCTAAGGGGAATCCCCAGGCTGAAATGAATTGTGTCTTAAAACACAGACATTTGCTAAATGTTTTATTGCCTGCTTTATTCACAGATAAACTGGGAATTCCTCTGTAGGCCTGTAAGACTAACATCAAATAGGAACTACAACATCTGTCAGCATAAATATAGGTCTGAGTTATGAAGGAACTTCTAATCTAGGAATAGCTCATTCTGATAGAAGAGTCAGGAAGTTATACACAACATCACTGCAAAAACATCGTTCTTCCTGTTGTGGTAGACCTCTTATAAAGAGATGACTATGAATACCCAAGTTGTTATTACTAGAGTTTAAGAAACCCATTCTTGTTTCCTTCTCTTAATCTGAAGAAAAAAAAAAAATCTTTCTGGAAGAAAAAATCTTCCATCTGGTGAAAGAACTCTGGTAAATAGAGGAAACTGGCATTTAAAGAAGAAGGAAAAGTATTCTGTGTACAATCTCCTGTAAGGCACTGCAGAGATCTCCCCACATAGCGGCAACTAGCTCTTGCGTAGAAAAGCGGTACCTGGGAAGCCTGAAGGACAATATTCACAGTCTGGTTGCTTTCTGTAGACCAACCAGTAGGTAATGCAGGGTTGTCAAGAATTTGTCTGATATCTATATTGTAGCATTACTTAATGAAATCAGTAATTTCAGTTATTTCCATTCTGTTATCTTCTTGTACTTCCAAATAATATTATGTCTACAGAACACTGCAGTCTCCAGTATCAGTAAAATAACACGGGTGTCTAGTAAACTCCTACCCATTTACCACAACACAGAAGACAAGCAGGAGCTGAGGGGTACTCAACAGTCATCTGTAATATGCAACACTGAAACGTTGCATGAGGTCAGGTTTAAAATAGTAGTAATTTACATACTGTTTAAAAAAAAGAATGAACCCACGTTTACCTAGTTTCAGGAGCGCATACGTGAAAACCTAAAACCCTCTGATAACTCTCTTCTCCATGAGCTCCTTCAAATATATTTTTGATGGATACCTAACTTTCATGATCCACCCTCATGACAAGCTTCAAAGGCTAGGAAAGCGCCCACACGGGCGGCTGGTCACACCAGCCAAGTGTGCTTTCCCTGTTAATGGGCCGGAGCAGTGAAGTGAAGCCTGGCAGCAGAGCATAGTAAGAGGGTTCCCAGGCCATATGGAAAAACCTGTCTATTTAAAATCACCGTTTATTTAAGGTATTCCCTGGAAAGACCTTTGTTGTCTGAGGGCTTGAAATCTAGACTGAACAGACCAGGTCCTTGGACACCCAGCCCCCTCCCAGGCTGGGTAGCTATTTATGAAGGAAGGGGTTTCCGTCTGCCTGAAGACAAAGGGCTGCTCTGTGCTAAATGGGGTGCAGACCTGGACAGAGCAATAACGTGACAGAGGAGGCGGTCTCTGCTGCCGAGACCATCGGGAGCTCCACTCTGGAAAGCACTCAGCGCCTACCTTTCAGGCAGGTGAGCAGTCACAGGCAAACCAGCAGAGCGATGTCAAGTGGGGGGTGCAGGTTTTTTACAGAATAAGCCTTTACTTGCTTGAGTGCGTATGACTCTGTTTTTTGATGAGCGGGGCCAGAAACATTTGATATACAGTTATGAAAGAACATTACTACCTCACCCGCTGCCTGGGCTGTTCTTGGCCTTACCCTTTTAAGCTGTTATAGGCCACCCTTCATGCAGACGGCTGAAAAGTGCACGAGATCCTAAGCCTGGCTTCCTTTCAAGTCAAGCCCTGCAGAAAAACTAAAAAAAAAAAAAAAAAATTACAATGAACTGTTCTTCTGGAAATACAGAACTGTAAATATATATTTGGGTAAGGAGAAAATCATTATCAGTAAATTCTGCTTGTTGTAGAGCCTGCG
>NW_009222622.1:0-11544 GCF_000690835.1 Fulmarus glacialis
TGCGACCCCCGCACTGGCGACTGCCGCAGCAGGTGAGTTGAGGGGTCCTGGCCACCCCCCCTGCCCCCAGCCTCAGCAATCCCCCCGTGATCTCCATCCCAGGGAAGGCACTGCTGCAACCCGCTTTATGCATGGCATGCAGTCTGAAAAATAGCCATTATATAAAATATTTGGGGTTTGGTATGGTCAGGAATTGGGGACAGAGCAGGAGCTGAGGCTGCAGTTCATCTGGGTGCCTGGCACACTGTGACAGGGCACCGGCAAGGTTGGATCGTTGGCTCTCGGTGCTGGTGTTAATTCATGGCGTGTTTTCCATAACCTTCACCATTGCTTCCTCTCCATGAGCAAAATGTGAGCTTCAGGGAGATCTGAGTGAGAGGAGATCAAAGCGTTAATATTGTTCTGTTGCAACTCAACTTGCATTGACTGTGTTGGTCAGGCTCTGACTTTTAGAAGATAGCACATTTTAATAATACCCCACTCTCTGGATCTTATATGTTGCTTTTTTTTACCACGCTGGGCATATTTATAGCATATAAATCCCTATAATGCATTTTAAACCCAAAATGGATTCATGACCCACTCTGACAACACTCAACCTCTTCACTTTCCAAAACTGCCCCTTGAATTTAATGCGACCAAGACGTGCAGTCACATTGTGCCAGGAGGACGAGTTGGTAGTGGCCCTACTTTCTGCCGGCTCCAGGAGGAAGGCTGACCATTTCCCTTTCCTCCCAACAGCTCGGACGTGACCTGGCACCACGAAGTGCCTCCTTTCCAGGCAGTGCTCAACGAGAGCGAGCCCGCCTGGGGCTGGGAGGATGAGCAGGGCTTCTCAGCGCTCCGACACTCTGGTAGGTCGGCAGCTTCTCACGTGTTTCCCTGCCCCATCCCTCCTGCAAGCAGCCAGTGCAGACACAGTCTTCTGCACTGGCTTGTAATTAGCGCCCTGGCAGTTGCAGGAGGGGATGGATGTTCCCCCGTTAATGTCTGTGCGACCACCTCCTTCCCCTCGACGAGCTGGAGGAGCCTTATGGCTCGTCCCATCAATGTGAGGATGTGCAAACCCTTTAGGCAGATGTTCCACGCTGAAAACCTGCACCCAGCATTTAGTGAGGCAAGAGTTGCCTGCCTGAATTTGTAGTCCCAGCTCTGAATTTCAAAGCTGAAAACTCTTTTTATTTTGTCCATCATGTTTTAAATGTGTCTTTGTATTCACTAGAGCTACTACATGTTGGACAAACCAGCAACATTATTTAGAGGGTGGGTTTTGCCACTTCATGGGCAGGGAATTGGAAATTTCCAAATAAAAATTTATTTCCCTGATGCCCACAACAATTTTGGCATCCACTGCATCTTACGATGTGATTTGAGATTGCCTAGCATTTCAGCTATGGTTTCAGCTGGGGAAGTTATTTCCCCCCTGGTCTGGAGGAGGCAGGTGCTGCGTGAGGTTGCTGCAAGGCAGTTTGTCCCTGCGGCGCAGCATCAAGCCGTCCTTCCTTGCAATCGCCGCATGCAAGCAGGCAAGCGTCATTTCCTCCATTTTCAGAAAGCGGCATGATAAAATCTCGAAGATACAATAATTGAGTTAATTGAGGGGAAAGCTCCATCATTTGTCTGGGCGACTTCATTTTAAACATAAATAAGTATATCATGTTATTCTTTGTTCTAAGATCACGGAAGTCATTAATCTGCCTTAACCTCTGCAACATTTCCTGTTAAAATTTTGTCTGGTACATTACAGTGTGGAAAATACTGTGGGGAAAGACATGCGTGTTATTTGCATCCCGAGGCAAAATAATAAGGCCTTTGTTTCCCTTCTCTTCAAATTGTAAACAAGGAATAATTGCCCTTGGACTAAGATTATATATTCAGCCTGGATCTGAAAATAGGGCTTTTTTTGCACAGGGCTTGTGGACCACGTGAAAACCTCTGGCAGGTCCCAGGGTCTGTCCACGAAGGCTTCTGTCTTTTAAGTACAATCCATAGCCGTTTGCTTCCTTCTCTTTCCCCAGGTAAATGCGAATGTAAAGAGCAAGTTTTAGGGAATCCCAAGGTCTTCTGCGGGATGAAGTACACCTACGGTGAGTTTCGGGTGAGGTGGCAGGGGCGCAAAGGGAGGTGCTGCAAGGCAGTGCAAGAGTGTAAAGCGTGAGAGGTGCTGCTGTGTGCATGGCTCCGTCCCTGCAAACCCATGGGCTACTTAGTCTGGGGCCAGATCTTTGACCTTTCCAAAATGTATAGATATCATGGTGCCAAGTCAAAGTGGGTGAATCGTCTTGCTCTGTTACCCACCTCTCTTGCTACCAAAATATTCTTGTGCCGAAGTCATGGGAGGACAAGAGCTGGAAGGGTCCCTAAGAGGTTGTCTAGGTCCAAGACAGACTGGAAAGCACTGTTACCAAAAACGGGTCACTAAAACTGTCTGTAGACCAGGTGCCCCAAGATCGGTCTAGAAATCACTAAATCTGAATTACACCGAATGTGAGGAGAGACAGTGATCACCACACAAGCCACTACATGGAGAAAATGGCTCCGGCAGCTACTGGGAGCTTCCCCCTGTCAACAAAGTTCAGCTGTTGCAATGGGGTGATGTATATTGTCTATGTGTCTATTGGATTTAAATGAATGAGAGGAGGCGCATTGTTTCCCAAGACCTCTCCTGTGTGTGCCAGTGAACCGCCTCCTTCATACCACAGCAGAGCAAGGAACGCTCGGTGTAGCACTCCCTTGCTTCACAGTCTTCCAGGGGTCTCTTGCACCTGTTTCGTCTCACACTGAAGTTGAAAATGCACAGAGAGATAACCCCTACTTCTGCAGGCTGCGGAGCAACCCACAAAGGGAAGTTCAAGGGGCCGCCAGCTGTTGAAATATAGCCCTGGCTTAGTGATATTGGGAGAAAATCTGATTCTGCTTTGCTTTGCTCCCTGGCTGCGATAGTGACTGTGTTTAATCTTGCAAAAGATAAGAAATAAAAAAAAAAAAAAGTCACAAAAAACCCACGTTCATAAATCTTATCTAAAGTGCACTCAGACTTCCCACCCTTTCGTCACTCAACATGCAAAGGTGTCAGCTAAACTGGAGAGACGGATGAATTATGGGGCTCATCGTGAGCTTCAGGAGGCCATACCGTAGGAGGAGAGGTTTCCCTGGGCTTCCTAACGTGCAGCGCTGAATAAAGCACCACCACACAGCGTAGGCATCAGCACAGTCGGGAGGAGGCTCACGCGTGGGACCTGAGTCCTGAGCCTCCACCGCACAGGGGCTCAGCAGGTGGGATACCAGGCGGTGGGGGTGTGCCTGTGGGTATTTGTGAGCTCAAAATACTCCACGATTTGCCTCAGTCCCCACCAACGTCTCAGTCTCCGCCGCTATATTTGGATTTGGCAGTTCTGCAAAGCGGGAGGACCGGCAGCAGGACTGCTCACCAGGGTGGGATGGGGGCAGCCCCTGACGCCCCTGCCTGCTGCCTGGCCTGCCCTGGCCGAGGCCGGCAAAGCCTCCAGGTCCATCCTAAAAAGCAAGGCTTTCTACTTGATTTCCAAAAGTGCTAAGGAAGCCAAAGTCTTTGCTGAGCTCCGGGAGAAACTGGGGCCCAAGTTTTGAAAATCAGGTCATTGGACCTCTCCCGCTGCCCATGCGGCAGGTCCAGGGGCCTTGGCCAAACCAACCGGCAGCGTTCCTGCCCACAGGTATGGGGACGTATGCGCTCCCCTGGCAGCTGCGCTGACCCTGGGCTCCCCGGCAAGGAGTGCCGGGCTAACTCCACTGTAATGAAGTAATTGTCCTCGCTGCTTCACCCAGACACCGGCATTAGACCAAAGAAAAAAAAGAGCGCACTGTAAATAGTTTATATATTCCTGGTTTTGAATTCGTATTTTCCCAGTGATCAAGACGAAGATCTTGTCGGCTCATGACAAAGGCTCCCATGCAGAAGTCAATGTGAAGATCAAGAAAGTCTTGAAATCTACAAAGCTGAAGATCCTCCGGGGCAAGAGGACGCTCTACCCTGAATCCTGGACTAACAGAGGCTGCACTTGTCCCATCCTTAATCCCGGTAGGTTTGACTCCCTGAGCAGCGCATCCCCACCACGTTTACACAGATTTCATTCCCACCCCTCCATCCCCTCATGCCAATGAGCTGAGGTTGCAGCGCAGTGTTGGTTAATTTATTGGCTGTTACATCATTTGGATTCCAATAGCAATCTCCATCAAATTTGAATTTTGTAGAGAAAAACTTGGTTCATTCTATAGACTTTCAAACATAAGTTTCTCTTTATGAAGCATAATAACAGACTTACAGCTTTACCAGTCTTGGTCTGTTCCCAGAGGGAGGGAGGTGCGTATCACGCCATGACTACATGACATATCTTTTCAAAACTAATGCTAATTTGAAACCATAAAAACACATTTAAATCTAATTTGAATCATGACATTGTACTGAAGTTTTAATCTAAACTCAAGGGAAGATGTCTCTTTGAAAGTAACACTAATTTGCATCTACACGGTTTGGAAGAGATTCTCTTATGCAGTGAGAGGGCAGCTTTGGCTTCACAGTGTTTTCTCATCTTCTTTTACTGAAATGGAGTATAACCAGTGGTGGCTAAACAGTGCATGCAGTCTCTGTAGGGACGAGGAGATGCAGACTCAGGGTTTTCTTCAATATAGCAAAACTAAGCTTCAGCTGACACACCTTTCTTTACAATTCCGAGATAAACCAACAGTTACCAACTAATTCAGATAAAGGGTTTTCTTTCCGCAAGGCACACACATCACTTGGAAATCACTGATTGAAATGTCGACTTCAGTGCTGAGACGTCCCTTACGTGTGCAGCACTAGGAACTTCCATTGGGGGGAAAGGGCTGTCTGCGAGGCTGGATCATGCAGAAAGGTTATTCATTGATGAGGTGTTTGTAGTCTTCTTTTGTTTCCACCGGAGTGACCGTCTTCAGCTTTGAAGGCGAGCTGTAGTCAGGTGAGTCGGGTGAATCAGCAGCGTTAGGCAGAACTTTGCTGTTTAAGCACAGTAAGACTTTGTTTATTGGTAAAACACCATAAATCTATAACTAAGTAGGTACAGGTGGTTTATTTTTCCATATGCAATGCAAATGCAAGCAAGAAAGCCTTAATATGAACCTGGAGGAATGCCATGGGAGCTGTCAGACACTGATTATGCAGGGCAGCCCCACACCTGACACGCAGCTTTGCAACTCCACTAGCTTCCGAGGAGCGTCACTGATTTTCCCCAGCAGAGGAAAAGTCAGCATTAATCACAGAATCAATGAAGATCGCTTGGACATCAGCGGAAGGGTGGAGGTGCAGTTGTCTTTAGGGACAATCCAGGCGTCTGACACATCGGGTGTTACCCCTTGCCAACTCTCATGATTTACACTGCAAAGCTTAGTGTTTTCTTGCAATGCAGCTGCTGGAGTCCCGTGAGTATAAATTAATCTCAGCTTTCATTTTGGAAAGAAGTTGTGAAGCTTGGTCCTAACAGGAAACTTGAAAACATCAACAGAGCGCATCTTTAAGATTCAATCATTTAAAAGTGGGAAAAAAGGGACCTCAAATATTTTTTTAAATTTCATTATTTTCTTTAGCTACCACTTTCATTTCTGGATGGGCAGCAATACTATATTAGCAGATTTAACCTTCTCTCAAAGTAAGAGCTTATGACCTTCAGATGAATAAACCAGCAACAGCTGGATAAAAAGCCAAGCTGATACAAAACAATTTCCTGGCATATAGCTATAGTGGAAACTCCAAGCATTTATCAAATCTCCATGAGCTGTTTTCAGATGATAAACTTGCTTAAGTTCCTACAAGAGGATATTCACTACCCTTGCACACCTTCCCCTGTGCACGCACCCACAGAGGCAGGCTGGGCTTCTGGGGTACACTGAGCTGAAAGGTTTAAAGGTCTCAGCTGTCCATAAGGGAACAGGAGCCCTTCTCCTCCTCGGCTCTGCCAAGCACAGACACAAATAAGCAGAGAGCTGCCTGCCAGCAACGCAGGGCAAAACTCACAGCCTCAAGTCCTGGTTTGCAGCATCTCAGTCGTTTAATTCCTTTTATTTTTACACTTCTGTAACGTCCGGTTGAAAATCTAGAAAGCCCTACTGAATCAGCAACCACAGCAATATTTGCTTGCTCTCTGAGGGTGCATGCTACATTTCCCTCTCAAGGGAGATAGATTTAGGAGCCCTTGAAGAGTGATGTTTATAACAGCAGGCTTGACATGGCCAAAACAAGTGTCTTGCAAAGGGTGATACTGCCGTACACATACCCTGTGTTTACTTGGCAGAAGAGAGGATGTGTGTGCCCAAAAACTCAGATTAAGTAGATAACAAATTGTATTGAATTAAAGAAAAACATGCTTGACCTTTAGCTAGGGGACACTCTCCCTTTATTCTAAACTACAAAATGAAAACCAAAGAAAACACAAGCAGACTCCCTGCTGTGGCCAGGACGGAGTGGAGTGACCAAGAGCACTGGTGGAGACCCATCTCCCCCAGGCTAGTTCGTACCGCCACGTGGTGCTCCCCGGACCAGTGCGAGGGGGAGAGGGTACAGTCGGGGTCTCGTCTTTGCTGTACCCCAAGCGTGTTGCAGTGGGATGCTGGCTCGGGCATGGAGCTCCTCCTGCCACAGGAGGAATTATCCTCCTTGTTATGCTGGTTTATGGCACATTTGTGGCCCATTTAGGCTGTTGGGATCCGTGGCAGTGTTTCTTTAGCTAATTCAAGCCAAAGGCTTCGCCTCGTCCCCCTGCTTGGCAGTTATCGCCTGCTCCAAGCGCTCTTTGAGTCGTGCTCGGAAAGCCAGGCACGGATCCTGGTGCCTGGGGCAAGCCTTGCGGTGGGATGCTACAGGGCTGCGCTCCAGCCCTTTCTGGCACCTTCTAGGCACCAGGCGAGGCTGGTGCCATGTCTCTAAAACATCTGGCAGAGGCAGAAGTTAATGCAGCTCTTTTCAGTGTGACTGCCACCCCCTCAGGCTCTTCTGGGGTGCTCACGCTGGCAAATCTAGTATTGCTTCTTGGCAGGGTCCAGCGTGCCTTTGCCTGCAAGGGGGCACCAGCCATTTTGAGCAAGACACCAGCAGTGGGCCATCCTGTGCTGTTAGTGCTGGAATGTGCTGAACAGACGATTTCCAGGCCCAGGTATATTCAGGAAGGGGTGAGGCAGGTGGCTGCCAAATGAAGGTAACAGCAGTTCCCAAATGAGGTATAAAAACTTGTAGTGCAGCCCCCAGAGTTCAGCTTCCATTTATATTTAGAAGCTAACAAAATCAAAATTTGTATACTGCATCTCATTGACAGATGTGCCACAGGGGTCATTTTTCCATAGATACAGATAAAGGTATAGATATACAGATATGTGAGAGAATCAGTATGTATAAATATTTCCTCGTGTAAGTGCTTTTTTACATGGGACTAGATATCCAGGCTGACTTTGCAGCATCACTAGGCCTCTTAAGCATAGTGCTGTGCAGTCCCTGACCGTTTTGCTGGTTTGCAGGCTTGGAGTACCTCGTGGCAGGACACGAGGATGTCCGAACGGGCAGACTCATCGTCAACATGAAAAGTTTTGTCCATCAGTGGAAGTCGGCTCTCGGAAGAAAGGTCCTGGAGATTTTGAAAAGAGACTGCAACTAGAGGTGCGCAACTGCCTAGGGTGTTTCTCTATGCACAAAATGCAACAGCTTTCACAGAGAGAAGACCTCTAGGATGAAAACTGGAATGTAAGAAAATAGTGCCAAAACGTGTAGCGAGGCGTTCAGAGTTGTAGGCGCTGTCTAATTTAACCCTTCCTGGCCAATGTTCGTTCACTCACCTGTAGCTTCCTTGCCAGGGGCTCACCTGAGTCCAGTTCGTCATTACGTTGAGGGAAACAAAAGGAAGGGCGGACGCTTGTCTCGCTCCAGTGCGCTGTTGGAGCAACTCCTATGTAGCCACAGATCGCCCCAGACTAAATTGCCACCCTAGAGAGGGAAAGCGTGCCCACGAGCTACAGCTGAGAAGTAAAACACCACTGCCAGTGTCGCCAGCATGGACCCTGAGTGACTTTCAGAGGCTCCCAGAGGATGCTGTGGGGAAGGCGACGGCCACAGCGGCGGGCAGGCATGGCACCGACGACCGCTCTTTAGAAACACCCCCTTGGGTTAGAACACGGCACCCATCAAAGAGAATAGGGCCCCGTGTGCTTTTAACCTGGTCACCCCGCTGAAGGTTTCGGGGGCTACGTTCTCTGCCAGCGCTGGTGAGGATGGAGCTGCCGGAGTGAATCGAATCCCTCTGCCTTGGCACAAGAGCGGCACGAGGCAGAGGCCGGCTCTCCACCCACTGCACGCCTGCAGAGAAGAGCCAGCTCCGGAGGGTGCAGTGTCTCTGAGCTTTTGTCCTTGAAGTGTTAAAAAATAAACCTAGCCCTAGTGTAAATATTTCATTGTGTAAAGCACTTTACTACCTGCCACTTCACGGTGCGGGAAGTCTAATTGTGTTGGGGAAAGAAGAGGTTGAAGGCACGTGAAAAAAACACCCTGAAACAGAAGCACTCCTGAAGACCCCCCCGAGTTGGATGGCGTTAACGGTATAAAGGGAACGGCCAGCCTGTCACTGGCCACTCAGAGTATCTGAGGATACAATCTGAAAGATAAAGTATTTGCACTGAAGTCCCAGCTTCAGACCAGCACTTGGACCCCGTGGGCAGGACTCCAGCGAGACTTCGCAAGCAGCATGAGAAGAAGAGACTTTGAGACAAAAAATGCAATTGCCAGAGGAGAAAAACTCTGCCTGCAGGAAAAGGAGTGGATGCGGAGAATGGAAAGGACTCGCATTCGCCTATCACAACCCAGTGATTCATGGTGGGCCTGGAGTTTATTTTATTTTTATGTTAGTATTTAAAACTGAACATTTTATTTGTTTTCTTCTGTGTTATCGTTTGCAATATATATGGCCATTATACTTCCTCATTAACACCAGTATGGAATATAGAACAGTTTACTGCAATTTTCAGCACTAAAATATATCTTTTCTGTAAAGCATCTTTAAACCACGTTGCATAGAGTATATTTTGTTCATGAGTGTGAGGGGAAAGAAAAGGAAGACATACAACACCAGAAAAGTCATGAGTCTACCAATCCGCTTTACGTATGTATTTTTCTTTCAAGGTCCTGTGGACTCACAAAAAAAAATGATACTATTTTGGTAATTTGTTTTTATATCTCATGTATGTAATAAATATAATATGATTTCAACATCTTCATCTCCTGTTACTGCTTACACCACTGGCAATGCAGTCTTCGTGACTGCACTAGAGAGCACAGCAAAGATGGAGCTGGGCAGGGAGAAGCTGCCATGGAGGATATTTTCCTCCCTGGGGGATAATATTCTCCATATGCTAAAAGCCAAGTAGCATGGATGGCTCACAGAAATCCCATTTCACCTCTGTTTTGGGAGGCTTATAAGCTTTTCTCATAAGAAGGGGGAATTGTACCTAAATATTTTCAAAGCTGGCCAGATCCTTGCATCCACACAGACCTGATGGCTGAGCTGCAGAGGAGTTAGCAATAAGAAGCAAGCCAGGGATGGCAGAAATCAGGCTCACTCCTTACATTTGAAACATTTGAAACTGTAAAGGGAAAAAAAAGGCTATGGGAAACAAGCACTGTGGCAAAAAGTCTGTAAAAACACCACAGAGTGAAGTCAAGCATCAGAAATGAGTAGCCAGGGGGTGGAGGCATAACCCGCAGCGTGGGCAGCACCTCCCCGGGTGGACGGTTAATCAGTGACTGCCAGGGCACCGTGCTGCAGCAGCACCCATCTCCCCGGCGGCTGGAGGAGAGGGCAGGGAAAGACTCCTCCTGTGGCTACACTTGGAGACTAAGAGCCTCCAGTATCTCCATTTTGATTTAAAACTTTGCAGTTTTACTTGACATATTTTTAGCTTAATTTTATTTTAATGCAATTGCAACTACATTTGCAATGGCTAGTTGGTGAATGTGGCATCGTGAAAGCTGGAGGGTGTAAGCGGAGAGGCCCGCAGTTCCAGCCGGCTCGAGCACTGCAGGGAACTGGGATGGCTCCAGTGGCGGATGCTGTTTACGGCACCTTGTCGGACCCCAGTCCTAGCCTTGGGTCTGGGCACTGATGGCTTTACAAAGGAAAGGGATTAGCTTCCGTAGGGCAAATTTGCCCATGAGAGATTTCTGTGAAGGGATTTTGGCTGGAAGGAGAAATGTCCCTTTACCGTGAGCGGGCAAGATGGATATCCCTCCACCCATATGAGATCACCTGACAGTGACAAGATGGCTAGCCAAGCCCTTCTCAGTGAGAAAAGCTTGTTCGGACAGTAAATCTTTGCAACTGAGTGAGTTGATGGAAGCAGCCTGCCTGGTTTATCTGTTTAATCCCATCTGTTACATGTATAAGAATAGGATATCTTTCCCTGCCCACCTGAAGAGTAGATTTATTGCTTGACGACTCTAGGAGTAGCAATTCCTTGACCAGTCCTGCTGTGTGACAAAAATCAGTGGCAGGAAAACCAACCCAGTCATAATCAGATTGGCAGCAGCATCCACAAAAGGGTCTTTTCTTCCAGAAATACCCCTCTGGCCTTATAGACAAGAGTTGCTGATGGAGGTGAAGCTGGCAACTTCACCAGAGGCCAAGCTGCCCCTCTCTGGGCCATGTTGCTCCTGGTGAGAGGAAAGCAGAGGTGGGTGCCGGGGTTTTGGGGACCAAAGTGTTGGCAGCGGAGCAGAAGCTGCAGCAGCTCTGCCCAGAGCATCCCCATGCTGTCCTCGTGCCTCACCTGCACCTAAAGAGCAAGTACCTCCCTGCCACTGAAGGAAGCATGGTGGAGTCTTCAACCATCCTTGTTTCCAATGCAGGAGGCTAGATGTAAGCAGTGGCCAGGGGTCAGTGATAGGGGCTAGGGCTGGCTGCCAGAGACCCCGTGCTCCTGGTTGTGTGTCAGCATTGCAGGAGTGACTCTCAGCTGATGACACGCCCTTGGCTTTGGAGGAGGGAAAGCGGGTGTGTTAGAGCCAGCCGCCACCACAGCACAGACCCAAAGCACACATGGCAAATAGAGCCCCTCCAGTGTGTCTGCATATGATCCAAACCTGTACCAGATGCTACAGCACAGAGAAGGGGAACACCAGCCCCAACAAGTTTTCAGTCCCTCCTTCCACCGTGCATATCTCCGAGCCCAAATCATGTGCCATGAGGGTTGTCAGGACCAGGCACTAACCTAAATCCATATGCTGCCGTGCAAGTGAAGCTTTCTCCACCGTCCTCTGCCACCACTGCTACTTGTGGAAGAAAGCAGGATGAGCCACCCAGATCTGCCCATCTGCTTTCACTAAGCTGAAGCCGGGTGCTTGGAGGAGGCTGTACTCAGATGTGTCCCCCTCCCTTCCTGGGGGGGGGGTCACCTTACACACCCGATTTCTTGCCTAGTAAACATCTGCAAATGGGGTGAGCGCTCCACAGCTCTGCAGGGCCTGCAGGCTGGGTACCTCTGCCCAGCCCATTC
>NW_009222622.1:11593-18038 GCF_000690835.1 Fulmarus glacialis
AGGTGAAACATCTGCTTTTGATCTGTTAAAAAGCATTTTTCTCTTCGGACCACCTTAACAGACACTATCCATGCCTACAGGCTGCGAGTGCAAGGAGGGATGGGGGAGAAGCAGCCTGCAGCCCCGGCTGCATCCTTCCCCACAGCAGCAGCTGGCCGTAGGGCGACTGGGCAGCCCATGGACCCCAACAGCATGTCCCATCACCTCCCAGGAGCTGATGATGATGGGGGCCTTCTCCATCCTTGGCACCTCCCAGACCAAGCCCTAGCAAGCTGCAGAAGTGGTGTCCCCTCCTGCCACCGCGAGAGCCGGGAGAGGGCTCGGGGCTGTGCCGGCTGCACGTGCGTGGGGCCCGTCCGGTCAGCTGTCACTCGTCCCAGAGGATCACGATCTTCCAGTCACAGTGGAAAATTACAGGAGTGTTTAATATAGTTGCTCCGGCAGGCTAAATCTTCTGGGATATGACCATGTTGCTGAAAATGACTGAACATCTGGTACTACCGGCCTGCCTAAATGGAAAGCCGGGCTGGTATGGGTAAACATAACAACTCGGGAACAAATAGCTGCAGTGTATTTTTTTTTTTTAATCTTTATTTTTAGTTATCATATTGACTTCAGTATCAACACTGGATAGAATAAACATCTCAAAAATGTCCGGTGGCTGCTGCCCCAGCATCCAGAGGAGCCCTGTCTCTGATAAGGCAGGAGGAGATCGGCTGCCCGTGGGCCTTCTGGGCTGATGTGTTGATTTTTCGATGACGGTGTTTCCAAAGCATGCCCTTGCCCAGGGGTCACAGCTTCTTGCCGCTCTTTTCCCACAGTTCAGCACAGAAACGTCATGAATGCCTTTTATTGCTACAAGGGAAGGCAATGAGGCCTCGGCAAGGCTCACAGGCTGGGAAATATACTATATATGGGAAACTTGTTGTCATATTGAAAATGTTAGCATGGCCAAGAGGCCAATGAGCCGCAGCAGGCATTGGGAGAGCTGCTTTGTGTGCCCAGCCCAGCTCCAGGCCATGCCCATCTCCTCACTTCTCCATCACTCCGGTGGCTCCTTTGGAGCAAAAACAATGCTGGGCTGCTCGCAGACGTGATGTGCTCACAGGTGTGATGCCCTCATGGATTTGCTTAAGGCCCACCGATGCACACAGGCCAGGGAAGATTTTGTCGTGCCCAAGTCTTGTTCCCCACAAGGTGATCCGCAGTTCAAGGCATCTCCATGCTCTACCTGGAGACTTTCTGAGCAGTAGATGTGTAAAATTTATCAGGCTGCTGAAAGGTATGGGGGTGTACATGTAGGTGCGGGTCTGTGCATGTGCATCCCCATGGGACTGCTCACTGCTTCATTTCCCAGATGGTGTTTTCTCTGCTCACGTCTCTGAGCTCCCCCTGGCCGGGCAGATTGCTCACAGTGCCGGGATTTCTTTCTTTGGCCTCTTCTCTCCGTCTTATACATAGAAGTCATATATACTTATTGAGCACTTATTTGAAGTCATCTGGAAAACAGGGCTGCCAAAAGGCCCTTGGATCTGTATGAAAATTGCTGAGAAGAATAAAATTGTTCCTAAACCTAACATTAGTGAAGTATCCCTGAACTGACTCGCTGTGGACGTGGATACGTACCCCTTTCAGCAGGTACAAAATGCAGTCCAGGTCCAGACTCAGGACACACACTGAGGTACTGAAACACAGGAAAAACCAAGCAACCATCCATTAGGCTGGCGTTAACCTGGAGTAAAGAACATTCATCACTGTATTTCCCATGCCTGATTTACAAACGTCATCCCTACCTGGTTGAGTAGGAGGTATTTCTAACATTATAACCTTAAAATGTATAGCTGTAAAAAACCACCATTGCTCTCTGTCTCTGCTCTTCATAGGAGCAGGTTCTCCTCTCCTTTGTTTGCATCAGGTGTAACTCGCGTCTAGACCTTGAGCATTTGTGCAGCCTCCAGGTAGTCAAATCTGCTGCATCATCTCTACTTGGGCTTTATCTGAGTAACACCCGTAGGAGATAAGGAAACATTATTTCAGGTATACAAACAAGGACTGGAGATTCGCCCCACCTAACGTGAGTTGTCGGTGGCAAGTGGCAGTTGTGCAAAGATCCCCTGATCCCCCCAGGGTGGCAAAAGAGACCCAGGAGCACCCCAAAGGGGCCATTACAGCTGCCCAACTGCTCTGCAGGGGCAGGTCAGGGGACAGGAAGATGCACGGGTACTTTTGTAGCTCGAAGAGCATCACCAAGATGCTCTTGGCAGAAAAGCAGGGGATTAAACCCACCCTTCGTAGGGGTAGGGAAGTTAAACAGACCAGAGGCCCAAGCAGGAACATCGGCAGAATCCTTCGCCACCTCTGCAGCTGCAGAGAAACGTGGGGGACAAGGGACCCCAGCGGTGGGAGACGAGGAAGCCTCAGCCATCACTGCCACCGCCCCTTGCTCGGCATGGCTGCCCAGACCTGATCAGCCCCTTCCCCCAGAGAGCTGCAACAGAAGGTCTTGACCTGCAAAGCAGGTCCTCGAAAAGGTCCCCAGAGCCGCTGGGGTGGCTAGAACAGGGAAGCCGATTCGAGGGAGCCCAAGCCTGGTCACTGCAACGCATGCAGCTGGCAGCCACCGAAGGAGTTCGAAAACGTTCACACGGAGCTGCGTGTGCAAACTGAACATTGCCAGAGCCGCTCTGCAGTGCAAGCAACCCCCATCTGTGCCAGCAAACACCTCCGAAACAGACATTTTGGGAGGGACCCTGGCCCTCGGCAACCTGCGGGCCCGGGGGTCGGGAGGGGACGAAGTGGTGCAGGCCAGAGCTGTGCCAGGAGCCGTGTTAACAACTTGGTGGTACAGATGATCACCTTCCAGTGCCCAGAAAAGTTCCTGAAAACTGTGTAATTTATTCGCATGTCCGTACCTCCGGAGAAGCAGCACATCCTGCCCCGTGACTTGGCCCCGGCCACAGCCAACAGCTACAAAGGCAGGAGGAAAAAACCAACAACAAGAAAACAGAAGCCAAGTTATGCAGCAGAGGGGGAAAAAAATATTTCTCTGGTCGCAGCGGGTGACCGACAGAAACCCCGAAAGGCGCTGTAAATACAATTCAATGCAGCATGGACAAACAGCCCTGCCTCGGCGCTCCGAGGAGCCCGACGCCCTGCGGCAGCGCTCCGGGGACCGGGGACGGTGCTGGTGCCGGTGGGACGGGCCAGCACTCCCAGTCCTGCTCAGGGACGTAAACAGGACACCCCGCCCGGACTGATACCAATCAGCTGGACGGGGCAGAAGAGGGAAGAGGCCGGGCCCCCACTGCGCCCCGGTCACTTCTGAAATGGCAAAGCGATATTGCAAATGACGAAATACAAGCGATATGGCAAAGAGCTTCGAGACCAAAGAACGTGAGGAGGAGATGGCCCGGGGGACTTCTGCCACAGACCACAGCGGGGTCTGCTCCCTTGCCCGCGCTCCACGCTGGTGACTATTTAACTTTGACACATTAAAACCCATAACGACCGAATTCTTCTGAGCAAAAAAGCACTTATAATTGGATAATGGCCACTGAGCATCAGTAGCTGGGTTGCCTAATGCCTGAAGGAAAGCACGGGAATTTTTTTTCCACCCACAGACCTATTATGAAGCTGACAAGGTCCTGCTCTCTGCAATTCCCATTAATTTTACTGCTGGGCTTGAAGATTTATGACAGCTTTGTCTGACATTCATGAGGCAGACAGGTATTGTTACATGCCGACATAACCCAGGTAGCAGCCACGGGTTGTTCTCCACAAATGACTGCACTCCAGTCAGCTTTGGAAAACTCCCAGCTTTTGTACAGGGAAATACTAAATAAATGAGAATCGCTTTAAATTCCAGTCTCCCTTTCCACCCTCAGGGAAGCCCTACACATGCCGGAGAACAGGGATCGCTTCTTGTCCTGTATTCAAACAGCAGGCAAGCTTAAATCCTTAGAAATCCTTGAATACCCGGCAGATGATGACATAAACCGAGGACATACCATACCTGTCACTTAAACCCTCTGTGATTTGGAAAAAATCAAACACGCAGCAGTTATATTAGCCAGGAGCAAAGGAGTGACCAGCTGGCATCCTCATTTTTCTCCTTCCAGGACTCCGTTTTCTCTAGCTGTGCAGAGTCTTTTTTTTTCTCTATATAACGTCCAAAATAGAGAGAAAACAAATAGAACTAAAATAGCAACAGTACAAGAGAAAATACCATCAGGAGTTCCTGTTCACAAGGCTATCCTGGCAGTTATCTGGGGCTGTTGACATATTTAACAGCCATCTGGTCTCTGCCAGCTGGATGCCAGCTTCAAGCTCGAATCCACAACTGAGATAACTTCTTGTTTCATGCTACAATTTCTGCACTGTTATTTTTCCTGTAGTGTCAGTTAGCCGTGTAGCGTATTCTGGGGGACAGCTTATCTGAAGGCATCCTGAAAAATAAACCTACATGGCTAATCACCGAGTTTCCCTCACCTGGGGAAGCAAGGATTTTGCTTTCATGTTATGTTAAGGATGTTTTTTTCTGAGTGAATTGCAACGAAGAAAGCCTGTTGCTTTGCTGGTAAAGGACTGTGAGTGTTACCATGATTTTAGTATAGTTTCTGAAATCTTCTGAATGTTTCTTCATTATACTGAAGAAGCATTTTCATTTTAATTATCTGTCGCCCATGGAGATACATCCGTGGAAAAAGGCTGGGGAGTAACAGGGCTAGTCTTCCCAATTCCCCCTCCCCAGCCAGTGCAGCAATTGCACCCAGCTTGTTGGTGGAGGCTGCTGGTGGGTTATACTAGGTACTGCCCAAAGAGGTTTTCCCCCAAAGACTGCAGGGTCTGAGGGCTCCAGGGAGACCAGGGCTTGGGGGAGAAGCGTTATCCCCCTTGTCTTGCTTGGAGGATTTTGTTTTCCTTCCCTGGCATTACTCAGGAGGGCTGGGCTTTCATGACCAGCAGCAGTCTCATGGTGAGACCACCACAACTCTGACTCGCCACAGTCCCAACACAGATTTTGCAGAAGGTCGGACAGCCATCCCCTCCACCAGCAGGCCTCCATCAAGCAGCAGACACCACAGGGGCAGGGGCAGAGGCAGAGCCCACGGTGTGGCTGCAGGAACCCAGGTCCCGGGGAGCACGTGTGCCAGCACCCAGCCTGCTGGTGGCAGCTTAGCTGCCATGAAACCAGCCTGATAAGAACCAGTAATATAAGGTAGTGAGGCACTTCAAACTCTATGGTTTTTAAATCCACCCACCTTCTGTTTTTCAGAGCACATGAAAGCCGTGACAAAACGTAAAGTGTGGATTTGGAGCCCACCACAGTCCACTTCTTGTAGGCTTGAGGCAAGGGGGAATCCCTCACTGAGTGAGCACGGAGGTTTGAGAGCCAGCAAGGATCACCTATTGCAATGCAGAGGTGCTATGGGTCTTACTCGCTGCAGCCGACTGGGTTTATCCTAATGACTCGCAAGCTGCTGAGCACTGACCTCCACTCCAGTTTTCTCCTTGCCACTCCTTGAATAAACACTATTTTAATAATAATGAGCCATAAAGGTTACTGACTCATCCTTTCTCTTCCAGTTAAGGAAATGAATTGGTCAATTATCTTAAGCATCACATAACTCAAAAAAACAAAGATTCCTGTCAAGGGATCCACTGTGCTGCCTGTTATAAACGAGAATTAACCTTCAGGTATCAGTTCCCAGCCAACACAACATTTGTATATGTTATAATTAGATATCGGGTTTGTTGCTGCACAGTCCTGTGATTACGGTGCTTTCCACTGTAAACCTGCTCGAACTGTGTGGCTTGGACAATGACTCTGACTTTTTCTCATCGATGAAATAATATATAAGTTATTTTTGAGACAGCTGGTACCTCTGCGTGCTTTTTTTTCCCTTGATGCTGCCATGCAACCATGATTACTTTATTAAGCAGAGGGGGAAGTAACAACAGTGGCCTATTGTAGTATATACTGGGAAAGAATTTTTTTTTAATGCAAGTGGTACACAATAAAATCCGTTTTGACTCTGTATCACGGTGTGTGACAACAAGAGAGTGAACAGACATAGCTACCCTTCCTGTGCAAACAGACACAAAATAACACAGTTAATAAAATTTTTCCTTGACTTTGCCTCCCTCACATTCACAGCCTTGGAGCCCTCCGGTATCTTTAGCTGCTGATATGGTGGCAGCTGTGACCGGGATGACAGTGAATTGCGGGTCCCTGTTCCATGCCTGTCCCTTCAATGCTCGCTGCCCTGGGAAGGTCCCTCCTGGCACTGGCCACTGTCACATCCTTCACGCGGGAGCACCACAGCGGGTCCTTAGAGCTGGTTATCTGCCACATTCGCAGCGGCTCAGCACAGGTTTCAAGGCACCCTCGCACGGGCAGCAGCCCTGCTGGGGGACATCCCTGCAGGCAGCAGGGGCTGCTGGC
>NW_009222622.1:18193-46105 GCF_000690835.1 Fulmarus glacialis
CCTGTCCAGCTGAATCTTAAAAGTGTCCAATGTTGGGGAATCCACCACTTCCCTGGGGAGATTATTCCAATGGCTGATTGTTCTCATTGTGAAAAAATTCCTCTCATGTACAATCAGAATCTCCCCAGGAGAAACTTGTACCCATTACCCCTTCTCTTTTCCATGTGACTCCTTGTAAAAAGGGAGTCTCCATCTTCTTTGTAGCCACCCATTAAATACTGGAACATGGTGATAAGGTATCCCCTAAGCTTTCTTTTCTCAAGGCTGAACAAACCCAGTTCTCTCAGCCTTTCCTCATATGGCAGGCTTCCCAGTCCTTTGATCATCTTTGTGGCCCTTCTCTGGGGCCCTGTCCACATCTTTTTTGCATACTGGGGACCAAAACTGAACACACTATTCCAGGTGTGGCCTGACAAGCGCTGAGTAGAGTGGGGTAATGACTTCTTTATCTCTGCTGGTGATGCCCTTGTTGATGCAAACCAGCATCTTGTTGGCTTTCTTTGCCGCAGCAGCACACTCTTCACTCATATTGAGCTTGTTGTCCACCAGGACCTGCAGGTCCCTTTCCACAGAGCAGCTTCCCAGCCGGGTAGACGCCAGCTTGTGCTGCACTCCTGGATTATGTTTTCCCAGATGCAAGACCTTACACTTGTCCTTGTTGAACTTCATAAGGGTCTTGTTAGACTTTTCTTCCAGCCTATCCAGGTCTTCCTGCAGGGTGGCTCTCCCTTATGAAGTGTCCACTTTCCCACTCAGGTTGATATCATCAGCAAACTTCATCAGGGTACTACTTGATCCCATCATCCAGATCACTATGAAGACATTAAACAGCGTTGGGCCCAATATCGATCCCTGGGGGACCCCACTCATGACAAGTTGTCAGTTTGAAAAGGAGCTCTTTACCACCACCCTCTGGGTGCGGCCTGTCAGCCAGTTCCCCACCCACCGCACAGACCACTTGTCTAGACTGTAATGCATCAGTTTCTCTATGAGGAGGCTGTGGAAAATCATATCAAAAACCTTGGAGAAATCCAGGTAGACAATGATGTCCACCGCTCACCCCACATCAACCGAGCAGGTTACTTTGTCACAGAAGGCGATCAGGTTTGTCAATGCTCTGCTTTTGCTGGGTGTCGGCGTGCTTCTCCAAACCTGTGGCTGCAAGAAACAGAGACAGGGAAGGAGATTAAGTGATAATAATGTCCAAATGGGACAGAGCTGATTGCTGTAGCCAGAAATGCCCCTGCTATGTGCGGGTACCATGCATGGGCATTGTGAGCTTCTCAGAAGAGAGCATCTAAAAATATCCTTTTAAAAAGAGAAAAAAAGTGGCAGACATTGGTTGGTGGCAAGAAAGAACCTATAGGAAGACATCAAGTATGGCAAAAAACCTGGAAGTGGGCAAAAAAGACAACTGCTCAAAAAAACACCTCTAATAACTTAGCAGGAGCTGGTACCCAAGGGCTTGAACACTTAAAAGATCTGAATATCCGTAAGTCTTGCTCTGCTTTCCATTACAAATCATCCAGTCATGTTACAAAATGGTGAAAGCTTGCAGTTCATGTTTAGTAAGCACTTTCCTTGGCAGGTCTGAGAGGTGCACACGCATAGGGGAAACTGAGCAACGGTCTCAGCACAGGTGCCCAAAGACTTATCTTTTTTTCAGCTATCCCTCTTGGTTTAGTAAAAAGTGTCACTCCTTGATGTGTACCTTCTTTCACCTCTTCCACTAGACCATCACAGACACAACGTTGACATGACAGCACTCCAAACCACAGCTCCCCAAAGGCAGAAATGGTTTCGCTCCCACCACGATCTGACCCCGCTTGGGTCAGGGACCGGCTCCTACCTGCAGTCAGCCAGGCGCAAGCTGGGAGCGATGCCCGCAATGGGAACAGCGGCCTGGCTGGCATCTCACCAGCCTTGCTGCCGGGCAGCCGAGGGCAGAGCTCAGCTCCTCGGGTTGAGTGCCGCGCTGAAGGTCTGCAGGGCGAATTGCACCGCGCTACCTGGCGCTCAGCGGGAGGCACGGATGTGCAGCCGTGGGCCCGCAATTTACATTTAAAGAATTAATAAAAATTCCAGGCCAGAGAGCTTCTGTGGGGTTTATAACCTTGACATTTTTTTATCACCCCCTGGCTTGTTTCTTTTTGCCTTTATAACCAAACAAACCCATACAAATTAGTATTTGAAAGTATGCAATTAGCAAGCTGCTCCTGCAGCTATGCAGTTCTCCTGCCACCCAGTTTCCCAATGGGGGGAAATCAACAATAAAGAACAAAGAAAAGAATTTGCTGCCTCATATTAATGACTGCTGTTTGAGGACAGCATTTGTATTTTAAATGAATAGCTTGCTGAGGACAAAAAGGTCAGAACTGCATTTTATGGTAGCGATAGAATAGCAGGAGGACAGAAGAAAGGCGAAAGCTGCGAGCAGACAGGCAGAACAACACGCTCTGCTTGCTGGAGAGGCTGGGACCAGCGCCCGGCCACGCTGACGCCACGCGTTCAGGAGTCAAAATACGGGCACGGTCCTGCAAGGTGGTGAGGACAGCGGTGGGAGAGCACTCACCTCCCAGCCAAGTCAATGAGCTCTGTGGCACACAGCGTGGCTCGGCAACAATCAGCTCAGGCCAGTGATCCCCCCCAAAATCCTTCCTTTCTGCAAAGCCATATGGATCCATCTCCTGGCATGTGGAATTTTTTTCATCAGCTCTGGCACCCCGAATGCGCTTTGTCCCCCAAGACGCTGCCTGTGGATACACAGTAAGACCCTGCCAACATCCAGCAAGAAAGCCTGTGCCTACGTGTTGAGCGCAGCTACCTGGGAACGTGCCCTTTGCTGCCTTAACATCTTCAAATTGCCTGAAGTTAAATCTAAATTGAGAAACCCAAATGAAACCTGATGCTGGTTCAAGTTATACTGCAGAACTCCAGCCCTCATCCATGGGTATTGATCAATACCTTCAGGAGCACTCAGCCTGCTGGCTCTCTGAGGCTTCAAGGTAAAGATTAGCCAGTATGGGACTATTTTAACCAATAATAAGCAATGAGAATGAAATAGCCACACCACAACTGACGATAAATCTAGCCAGAAAGGAAATCCAAAGTCTCCAAAAGGGCCCTGGGATCCCTGAGGTGGACACCCCGTTGGGGTATTACCTGAGCAGAGCAAAGCAGCCAGCTTATAGCCAACTTCTACAAAGCTGTCGAGAGGAGTAAGAGGCTTCTCCAAGCACAAGGGCTTGTGCCACTAACCTTTCCCGTTGTGAAGCAAGCCCCTGACCCCCCTGGGCCACAGGGTCTGACTGGATCCCCCCAGGGCTGTGTCTGTGAGGTAGGGCTCACTGCCGGGATGCCAGAGCCCCGGGCGAGAGGTGCCACTCCTGTGCATGTTTTGTTGCCAGGCTTTGCCCAGGGACATCCCCGACCTCCCTGGGAGCCTTCTTGCTGCTTTGGACTGCGGCACTGGGTCTGTGCAGCTTTCGCGAGGACCAGGCCATTAGTGAAATCACACTGGTACGCCACCGGAGAGAGGGCGAAATCTGGCGCCTTGCCCCCACCGTCCCTTTCTATTTCCAGAGGTTCTATTCCTGGTGCTCTTCGGATGCCCTCTTCTCCTCCATCTTGGGCTCCTTCCCATTGCTGCGGTCACCTCCTGCTCACCGCACATCTCCTGGCTGCTTTCCCAGGCGCCCGCAGCGGCCGGCAGGGTCCTGGCGTGTTTGCACCCATTTAAGGCCTTCCTCAGAGCAGAGATGTCTCTTTTGCCCCAGCCCTGCTGCAGCTCTGACTCCAGGGCAAAGCTTTTGAGGAATGAGTAGGCTACGTTAAAGCTGTGTGACTGCTGATCTCTCTTATTGACTATAATAAGACAGAGAATAACATTTCATTAAGTGCATGTTTCTGCCAGTGTAACAAGCCCTTACCTGCAATCGTGTGTGAAGCACAAATGGCCTAAAGGCATCACACCTGAAGGAAAAATTCCAGTCCTTTCAATAACGCATTAACATTTTTAGCATGCATTCAGAATGTTTAATGCAGTAGGAAAAACACGTGTTCTGGTCTCGGCAGCCTTGATAATCCGTAAGAGACAAGAAGGAAGGCTGCAGCTTTCCAGCAGTGACTTCCCAGCATGCATCCTTTTTTGAAATATTCAAGCCAGGATAGAAATCAGAAAATCAGCTGGAAAACAAGGATGGCCGAGCAAAGAAATGCACCTTTAGAACCTGAGTAGTTCTGAACATATTCCTGGAAATGTGGGCCAGATAAAACCGGTCCTCTGCCACCCTGACTCCCACACCCCAGGGCTTCTGCTACAGCCAAATTACCCAGCGGCTCAGAGATGCCTGAGAATCACTCTTGGCTTCTCTACAGGCACTTCGGCTATGAAAAGGAGTAGCTAAAAAAGTATCTCTTTAAATAGGTGTTCCCATGGTCAGGTTAGTCCTTGTGTTGAGTAGAGCTGGCAAATAACCCTGCTCTGGGCAGGGAGGGGTGGGAAAAGGTGTTATTTCAGGAATCCTCATCCAGTAGGACTGGCAGGCTGTTAATAGTGTGTTTACGGCTGTGACGGAGCTGGAGGGAAAGGGGTGCTGGTGTTGGACAGGGTGCAGGAATGGGAAAGGTGATGTCCTTTACTGCTTTGTCCTCCCACAGTGACATCCGACGTGCTGGGCAGAGTCCTGGCTCCAGTGTCCCCAGCGCCGGTGGCCGAGCATGGCTGGGACGCCTTGCTCTGCGCCTCTGCACGGACTGGCGCTGGCTGCGTGGAGCACCAAATGCACCTGCAAGAGCAGCTGAATGGCTGTCACAGATTCAGCAGCATTTGCTGGGTGTCCCCAGGTGCTGGGGGGGACCGGTGACAGCCGGGCATGACCCGCAGGCAGGGTCCCTGTGTCCTTTCTGGCTGCTGAAGTCCCCCTGAGAATAGGTGGCATCCTGTCACGCAGCGCTCCTCTCCTCCCCCAGCCCTGCCACAGGCTTCCAGAAGCAAAACAGCTATTTTGGCCTTGATTTTTCAATTCTTCTTAAAATCCCAGTTCGTTTCTGACTTACAGGTATCAATAAGAGAAAGGTGCATGGGCACAGTTAAACCACTTCAGGGATGCAACTTGCAAAGATGACTTATGGTTTTGCCTTTTTTCTGTGCTTGTACCAAGGTTTCACCAACCTACAGCCCAAAGGTCTGCCTGTAACACCTTGAAATATTCTGCATAAACTGTGCCAAAGTTCAGCAAAACCAATTTGCCTGGCACAAGCAAAAGACTGGAAGCAGGGATTCTTGAAAAATGCTAATAATGTCTCATACTTGAACTATTTTTCCTTTAGCAGGGAAATCATTCTGCTTAAAATAGAACAGGCAGAGAGATGATAGAGAATTTTTTTAGCAGTCCCTGAGCCACAGGACAAGAGCAAATCTTGGTTTTGGGCCTAGAAAACCCTTTCAGCCCTCGTGCATAGGTGAGCTTTCCATTTTGCAGAAGGGAAAATACAAAGATGGCTGGCCTCTGGTTGCACTTTCAGCCTCTGTACTGCCGTGGAGATGAAGACACACAATTTGCATCCATTTTCCTCCACGTTGCATTAATGTGAATGAAATACATTCGCAGTGTGTCAGTAGTGGACTTAGCACAGCAGTCCTGTTTGCCTGAATAAGTCTTTTAAGCTCCTCTGCCCTTTTTGCCCCATGGCTGCATAGATAAATAAAGAAAAGGCCTTATTATATTTGCGGTGGCTAAAATTAAAGGTCTGTGCTAAACCAAGTAAACTAAGCCTCCACACTTGTCCCCTATCACTTGTTGCTCCTTAAATCCCTTGGCTTAGGCTCTATAACCTGGTGGGAGAACACTATTCTGGGAGGGTGTTAAAGCTGGAGACGTGGTTACATACTGACAACGGCAGGGTCTTTGCCAGATACAAAGCCCAGAGTTGCACAGCTCATGTGCCGCAGCCCCCTCGTTCGTATAAATAGACAGAGAGGGCTTTATCCAGGGTTTTTTTATAGTTGCGGAAATGTTGTTAAAAGGGAGAGAGAATCTGTGACGAATTTTCACAGGAAAACACTTGGAAGCCTGTCTGGTTTGAACATGGCCAGTTGGGATATAATTGTTTGGGGGGTAAACCTGGAAAAGGATGAACCAGTCACCCCTTGCCAATTATCCATCCATCCATCCAGGTGAGGGCTGCCGTGTTTTTTGGAAAGAAAAAAGAGAGGAGAGGGGAAGGAAAGACTACTCCACCCCAACACCACCTTCTTCCTCATGAATTCTGCATCCTTCTCACCCCAAAGCTCCCGGTCCCCATCCCACGTGCTGCAGAGCTCAGGCTTGCCCCTTGAATGCATCTCCATTCCCCGCAAGGTATCATCCCAGTCTTGTCCACAGCCACCAGTGCTTCCCAACTGGGGCACTGCACTGTGCACCTCCCCTTCCCCAGAGCCCTCCCATCTCCTGCATCCACGTCGGAGCTACCCTCCACTCCAGAGCTCCCCACCTCTCCTCCCTCAGGTTCCAGGAGTCGCTCCCCCTTCTCCCACCAAGCCCCTTTAGTCCTCCTGCCCTCTCTCCCAGCCCTGCTCCCCAGGCATTTGGGGAGCATGGCTGTTGTCGCCTCCCTCCCTTGTTGTCCCCCAATGCCGTTCTCTCCACGGCTGGTGGAATCATCTGGCCTGTCCCTGGGTGGGCTCACAGATCCTGTGTCAGTGGGTGAAATCCCAATCCATGGCCCCATGCATCCTTCAGGCAGCTCCACAAGACCGTGGTCTCACCTAAGTGGAGCCAGAGTTAAATGCAGAGCTAGAGCTGGGACGTCGAAAGTCCCAAATCGCTAACACCTGCCTACATGAGAGACCTTGCCTCTCACTTTGTCCTGACCTCCCCGCCATTGTCTGGACTCCTTTGCACTATACCAATCCTCTCCTCAGGAAAGCGTTTTGCTTTCCTTTTAGGAGTGGGACAAACTGCAAGGCCCGGACCTCCAGCCCTGTGCCCTCAGCCACCCATACAGTGTCTAGGAGTCAAAATTAGGGGCTGAAGGGCACAGCGGAGAAGGTGCTGGGATGGGTGGGATGAACACCCTCAGCATCCCTCGGAAACTCTCTGAGAAACACGCAGCTTCCCCGGGATGCTTCAAATGCCACTCTTCAAAGAGATTTAGATACCTAATGGTTAAACAGAGCTCTTGGTGTTTTTTGCAGAAGGTAGGTGCCCAGTGCCACCCCCAGGCAGCAATCAGCATCTTTCTCTCCTCACTCCTCCTGGTGGCTTTCAGCTTAGTGTCTGCTCCCAGCAAATCCTCCCACCTGGCCTACCTTTGGGTTTGCAGACTCAGCACAACTAAAATTTACTGTTCACACCTGGCTCGTATCACACTCCTCCTCGCAGAAATAACCCTGTGGGCACAAGCCTTACCGTGCCTTCAAGGTGCTCGGCTCCCCATCAGACCAGAGTGTGCAGTGCAAAATAAATTCAGTCCATTTTTTTATATCATTCCAGTAATTCCTTAGGGGATGAGACCGTCTCAGTGTGCAGGGAGACAAAGAGCCAGCACTAATGCAGGGCTTCATCCTTTCCGCGCTCATTGTCCTTACAACAGAAATATTCCTGCTAATGGGATTAAAAAGATAGGTATCCAGGCACTAAGAATTAAGAGAATTTGGATTCAAAACGCCGTTGAGTTTTCTTTTGAAATGGCTGTGTAACCACACAAATAATTAGCAGATAGAGATCAAAACTTCCACATTAGTAAACACAAAAATGGACTTGGCACTTTTTCTTAAACTAAAATGTTATGAATGTAGTGAAGTTTATTTGTAGGCCAAGGCATTATCATAACAGAACATGAACTTTTAGGGCAGCCAGTTATCTGGCATAATAATTCTGTCTTTACTCATTAACAAATATCAGCAAATCCATGCTGTAGACACCAATATTGGGAAGTGTCGGGTACAGTGGCTTCTTTGTGAATGAACGGTCTTTCTCAGAGAACTGGACCGCTGGTAATTAATTATCTCAATGTCTTTGATCTATTTACTTTGCGCATATTTCATCTGTTTTGGTTTGTTACTTGCATTTCAATGATCTCTCACATTACGGAGCAATTCCTTCGGTTGGGAAAATTGCCTTTCCCTTTCCCATGGGAGCGTAGCAGTTGACTAACCACTCCTCAGAGATGACAGGTCCATTTTTTACTTCTGTGAGCATGGCTGCACTGATTTAAGGAATCTGCCCGTATACAGCTGAGGAATTCAGTTTGCTCTTATGAAGCCTCTGTGTACATTTATAGCAAACTGCAAACTCTCTTCGGGCTGCAAAGCTGTTTGTCTGCTCTCTCGGTTTTAAAGGTAAAGTGGTAGACAGAGATGGCGAAGATCACTGTCATTAAAGATCTGTCTCTTACTCATCAAAAGCAAGATCATCTCTATTTCTAACTACTGGTTAAACACTTAATTGTATTTAACACAATAATTACAGTAAGACTGATTGTGTGTTGATTTGATCAGATTTTCCCAAGAACAATTTTATTAACTCTTACATGTTGTGAACTTGAGCTCAAAATAAAAGGATTGTTCTTTCATTTTTTTGGCATGACAGACAATAAACCCATGCTGATAGCATGGGGGTCAAATACCCCATTCCTTCTATCTCCTTTCCCCAAAACACCTTGAAATTGGTGTTGGGTTTTTTTCAGATTATTGGGGTTGGAACAGGTTGGGAAGTTTTCAATTCCTTCCTCCCACAGGTTGTTATTTCTGAGTATCTGTTGTTTTATCTTTAACAATGTATGTTACTGCATTATACGTGGCAGTAAAAGCAGACTTGAGGAGGGAATAGCAAATATTTTATGTATTTTTGGTTTCCATTCTTGAAAAACAACATTGAAAAAGGCACAGCAAACAACCTTTAAGTGGAACTACTAAAATCAAATAAGAGCTAATTTCGCATCCAAAAGCTATGGTAGAGTCCAGTTTTAGCTTGCTATAACCCTGCCCATTCCCGTACAAATCGGTACCTCATCTCAGTCAAAATTAGCACTAGGTTGACCTATACTGGAGAGATTGAGCTCAAGACAAGGAGAAGCTAAGGGCGTATTACCAGAAGACAAGTTTTGCCACCTCGTCGCTGCAGGAAAGGGACAGCAGGGCTCTGCTGAGGATGCCGAAGCGCAGGGTCAGCGAGTACGGGGAGCAGCATGCTCACCCAAGCGTGCATGCCCTGTGCGGAAAACACAATGGGGCTTCACACTCTCCCCATGCCGGAACAGGGGGGGACTCATGCAGCCCAGAGGTTCATCACCAAATATTGGTAAAATAGGACAAACCCAGAATCAGCAACTTACTTAAACCAGAATCAGCCCTGACTCAAAGCTCCCTTCTGATTTTCATGATGCGTGAAGCCAGATTTCGCTGCCCCAGCTAAACCACATCTAATATATGCAAAGGCACTAAGGCTGTAGTGGTTGTGAGAGGTTCACAAGAACTTTATTTTCTTAAAACCTAAACTATACCCAAAGAGCTTCTGCAGTACATACTATGCACGGATATTTTTCTCCAACACCAGGGACAAATCTTCCCAGAACATATTCGAACCTCTTTGCTCGGTAGCTTCAATAATGTCAGAAAGAGCTTTTGAAGCTTTCTCAGTCTGATGTTCTGTTATAGCATGGCCCGGAGAGCACAGCTCTTTGATTTCTGTGAGAGCAATTCACACCCTACGGCTGGAGGCCAGGGGTTTGGTCTCCCACCCTTGAGCGCTGCTGTGGTTTGAACATGAGCCTGCTTCTGTGCTCCGGCGTCACACTGTCACCAGCCACCTCTGGTGTTTGTCTCCCTCTGCGATTCTTCTTCCAGGAGAGGCCGAGATTGACTATTTTTGCCCTCCAGGGTGATGCTGGGACACAAACAACATTTGCTCTCTCTTCAGTTTTTATTGACTGAACAGCTGCCCTTGAGCTGCGTCATGAAGCAAATGTATTTGTCTGAGCTAATGAAAGTGTGAAATGTACCCTGTATTGGATAAAGAGCATAGCAAAAGGATGTTTTCGCAAAAAGATGTTTCGGGCTTGCTTTGAGCCACCACGATGCCCAAGCAAATGAGGGAAGAAGAGGTGGCATCCCACCAGCCCTCCCAGCTCTGGAGCTGAAGCTCGTGGCCAGCTTTGGGGTTGTCCTCTCCCCAGCTGCCCCACCAGTTCTTCAGCAGTACCTTGGGAGGTAGCAACCTCCACAGCTTTAATCCTCTTTTCCCCTGGACCTACCTTTTGTGCCAGGGGATGGCCAAGAACAGCAACCGGGTCTGTGAATTATATATCTGACATGGAAGAGCAGCAGCAGCCTTTTAAGGCACTCCGCAAGAGGTAGCCAGTGAACGACGCTGTGAGAAGTATCCTGCATCCGTTCATCAGTGGCTTGTGCTTAGGGGGCACAAGTGCCTTGGCCAACACCACAGGAAGACAAGTTGGGGCTTAAAGAGGATGAGATTTTTCTCTTCCAGACCCCAGCAATCAGCCTAGAAGCAGGCAACCTTTCAAAGACCTGCGCCAGGCAGCTTTTTCAACATTAGAGATTACATGCACTGGGAAAAACACAGCGGGAACTATGAGGGTCATGGCTGTCAGTACCTTTTTGGCAGGACCTAGCCTCCTTGCCAGGGAGTAAGACCTGAGAGGTCCTTACAAACACTTCTCCAAAGATGCTGTAGGGCCCCGTCCCTGCCTTGCGGTAGCCCTGCGCTTTCACCATGAGCGTGTGCTGCCGTGGTCCACTTCCCACGTTAGACCACGAAGTTTTTCCTGCAAAGGGAAAATTCAAAACTTACATTCCTAGTATAAGAATACAGCTGTACAGAGTTGAATCCCATCCCTCCAACTCCTGAGTTCAGGACTTAGATACCATTTTATGTCTCTTCCAGGGAAGAAGGAACTTCATTGTATTTGCTGTAAATGCTCCCCTTTTACACTCATTCTATGTCACCAATTGCAAAAATTCCTTCTAAAGTTAAATAGAAGACTTTGCTTTGAGACAAATCATTTATTCCTACCAGTCGTCTTTTTTTTAGCAAGAAAAACTCAAGTCTGTGCAAGATAATTTACTTGTGCAGTTATCTCAGACTGCCCTCTTATGGCAAAATTTTAAAGTGTTTCTTGGGTTTTTCAAAGGTTTTGCAAGTTCAGTTACTGAAAACCCTAGTCTTAAAAATTACTGAACAACGAGACAGTAGAAGTCATGGTTGCCTGATTCATTTCTGCCCTGTAGAGATCCTGTCATCTGTTTGTCCTGCTGTGCCCAGGCACTACCAACCCTCTGGTCAGCAGCTTGGCCACCATCTGGTACCCTTGTGCTCATCCATCCTTCCTCCTCTGGCAGAAGTGTGCCCAGCTGGGTCTATGTGTTTGGAAAGCTTTCTAACACGCTTGTGCGTGTACCCACACATACGCACTGTTCTTCGTATATGTTAGAGAAGGCCTGACTTCATAGAAGTGTGTCTTTCATGTAGGATGAAGGCTGTTGATGGTCTCCAAACCTGGCAAACTAGATGAGTTTCTCAAACTCAGGGGCCAGCCGCCGACAAGGCTTTGCCAAAGCCACAGGTGAGCTCTCCTCTGCTGCAGGAAGCTTCAGAAAACCAGGGCAGCAAAATTGCTCGCCACCAAAACGATCCTAGAGGCCATCTCAGCTGGCTGCGGACAAGCGTGTGGATGTGGGAGGGCTCTGCATAGGTCAGCAACCCCAACCATGGCTGGAAATGAACAAGCGGGCAGGGCAATCTGTAGCCTCCTCCCCTGTCCTTCAAAGCCGCTCTGCCGACTTCGGTCCTGGCTGCTCCTCCCCAGGGAACTCATCTCGCCCCGCACACAGTGGCTAGCGTGGGGCTGTGAGCGAGGAGGGCTACATGCAAAGGAGCTTCTCACCGTTACAGAGCAGGGGTGGGGGAATCGATCTAATCTGTGGATTTGCAATGTCCATTCAATGTGCAAATGCTTTAAAAAGCATCAGTCACTTACTTCAGACATGCAGTCTGCACAAATGGTAGAGAGAGGACTGGAGAGTGCACTTTTGCTGTCGCCTAAGCCTTTATGGCCTGTGCTGCGGTGGCTGCCTGGATACTTGGAGTCTTGCAGTGGTGGCACTTCTGACGTCTCACGTCTTTCAGCTCCCAAGGCTGTTGCTCTTGACTTAAAGCGTTTCCACCAGAGATGGGGCCTTGCAGCGTGCCTGAGCTCTTCTGAATCCACCCACTAGAGGACAGCAGGAGGGTGTCACGTAACCAGCTGTTCATCACAGCTATGCGGACATGGCAAATGCATTCATGTGTGTAGAAACACATCAAAAATAGCAGAAAGCAGTCTGTATGCATGACTGCAAGGAACTGGCGGCTTGACTGACATTTTAGTAGTAAGGTCTGGCTCAGAAAGGAAGCCAAAAAAAAAGCCTCTGCCCCAAGGTGGTGTCAGCTCAAGCCAACATTGGTTTCTTCTGTGCGACCAGCAAAAAGGCCAAGGACGTTACCTGCAACATACAGACCTTTGCAAATTGCTCAAACGCCTAGGCAGAGAAAGGAAACTACAATGGCAGTGTTATTTGTACTAGCAGTGACCTGGAGAAAAACTCTGTCTTTCATTTCCAGTCATGCAGAGCCAGAGATTATTTAATCCACTGATATATTTACATCCTTCCAACTAGCACCAGCCTGTCTGAGGTACAGCCCTCTCCTGACTGCAACAGCTTACAGGCTGGTGAAGGGACATACATCGCCTGCATGACAGTACAGCCCTCTGGAAGGAGTTATTTCCTCTTACAGCTGATTTATAGATAGCGAGGTAGGTGGAGAAGGTGAACACATACTTGACTCATCAACAGTTTCTTCAGTCCCATTTGGCTCCCAGCTCCTGCTAACTTGCCTGAGTTATGAAGTCTCAACATGACCTCTTTTCTTTAGCTATTCAATCTGGAAAAGCAATACCCTAGGCTTTCGATTTCTAAACCAGGAGTCGCACGTGGTTTATGCATTACAGTCCTGCATGGAGTGAGGAGGGAGCCCATTTATACCCCCCAAACAGCAGCTTTAAAACTTTTCTAAGGATTTGATGTGAGAAACAGTTATATTGTATAAATGTCAGCAAAACACCTTCCTTCGAAATTAGAAGAATACAAACAAGAAAGCACTGAGTGGCCAGAAGACCAAAATTCAAAGCATGAAACCAATGAGGAAGCAAAATAAATAAAGGTCTGGTTCCTTTCTAATGAACAGGTGCCCCTGCTGTGAAAAAACGCTCACCCCCAGGAGACACTCACTTACCTGCTAACTCCTCAGCTTGGGAAACGGGGCTGCACTCCCTGTGGGGACTTAGAAGAAGTAATTTCTCTTCCCCAGCCATCTGCTTTCCTGTGTATAAAGTGGAGACGATCATCATTACTTTTACTGCCGTATTCATCTTGGATGACGGATTGCATGAGCACGAGGAATTTTATAGGCTCTGTTCCGCTTGTGCAGGGAATATAACATTCGAGCCTCTACTTTCCAGGCTGCCAGCTTCGGCACATGAAGCCCAGACTCCAGCCCCCACCGCCCGCCCCCCAAACAAGAGTAGGTTTGAACATGAGGCATTAAAGCGCGGCTCTGCCTGTGCCGAAGGAGGCTCTGCAGGGTCCGCTGCGGCTCCCCTTCCAGCTGTTTCCTCCGGAGACCCTGGGAGCAGAGTTTGTTTCCTGGTTCTTGTCCTCAGATGCCCTGACATCCAGCAAACCCTGACGGTTTGCACACAGGACCCACAGTTTTGCCCCAGTCCCCAAGCCAGTCATCTCTCCCAGGCCACGGCTGCCCCGGTGAACCTTTAAAAAGGTTTGATAATGCCCTGGGGATGCTGCAGGCAGAGGCACAGGCTCTGTGTTTTGACTTTTCCCAGCTGTTTTCCTCCACGTGTGGCTGCAGGCAGGCAGGCAGCATGGTGTCTCTCCTCCCTCACCCTTGACAAAGTGGCTCGGAGCCTCTGGTAGCCCTCGTGGAGGGCATGTAGCATCCCACACCTGCCTGCTTCTTCAGAGAGGGAGGGGAAGCTGTGCCCAAGGGGTCCTGGGTAAAGAAAGTTAAAAAAAGGGCTTTTGAGTAATTGAAAATATGAAATATGTGACATAATTCCTTCATCTCCGTAATTCCTCCATCTCCATTCTTTCCCAAGCTTAAAGCGGATATGGGGTAGGCAGGAAAAACCCATGCAAAACTCCTACATTCAGGGCAGGCCTATTCAGTGCAGTGCAACTGCCACTCCCAGCAAGGACGAGGAGCTGCCTTCACTCCAGGTCACCCTATCATCTGGACCAGCTAGGTCCAAACCTGGCTTTGCCCAGCCTCACCCAGCATGCCACTTGGGTATGTCTAACTTTCTCATACATGCTGACATCCAAGACATCTGAGTCATTGATATTTCTCAGATGTTTGAGAGCCCCGAATGAAAACACAACAGAAAGATAGCATCCTTTCCCCATGAGGTAAAAGCAAAATCTCTGCTTGAGCTCTCCCGGAGGGAACCTGCACGGATCTGGCCCTGGGGCACGTACCAGGGAGCAGCAGCGGTAGCTACAGCTGTGGACCCATAGGGGTCAGTTTATACCCAAAAAAAAAGCAAAGTCAGGCTTTCATAAAGAATGTTGGTCAGTGTTTAACAAAATTGCATGCAAAAAAAAAAAAGAATAACCAAATCACAAGTATTTTTAGTTTTAAAAATAGTTCTGTTAACTGAGGACACTGGCAAAAAATGGGCACTTTCTGCAGCCGCAGTGACTGCTTTGTTTCCCATACAACAGCCTGGATGTCTTTGCAAATGCCCACAGACTCCTGCTGGTTTACCTTTCACTTTAAATGACAATTTGAAAGCTCTTTGCTGTGGTTGTCATCCTTCCGACCACAAAATACCTACAGTGGTCACCACTGGAAAGCCCCAGCACTTATCGCCAGTGACCGCCTGTACACTGCGATTTGCTGCACGGCAGCAGCGATGCCCCTCGTGTCATGCCCAAGATACCACAACATCTATAATTAGAGCAGGAAATGCCTGTGGCATTGTGGTGAACACTACCAACTATTTCCTTTCCGCTGCTGCTTGCAAGAGGTTGCTGCTGACATACCCGAGGAATTACGAGCCTAGCTGAGTTGCAAAAGCAGTGTTATCTTCTCCATCTTTCTTCCTACTTCCCTGCCTGTACTGATGGTTTTTTCCTTGCTTTTCATTTAGCGTAAGTGTCTCAGTGGAGGGACCATCTTTTCATCCTACGGTTGATGGATGCAATGGCAAGATAAGTGCTCTGTGTTAGCACATCTTGCCTGTGAGGCTGAAAAACCAGCACTAACCATCCAACACAGCATGGCAAATCTGCTCTGCCAGTAACTCAGATTAAAACTGACTTCTGTAGAGGCCTCTGGTGCGTGTTTATGGGCCCTGGATGGATTGCAATGGTATGGAAGGATAGGTTATAGAGGAGCACAACCTCATAGTGTAAGGGTTATCCCTCTATTTCCTAGTTTAACATCTAGAAAAAGAGGATTTTTAAAAATATCTCAAAATATGCCCTTTTCATAAAGATTAAGGCCCTGTAGTGTGAGAGTAGAACTCTCTTGTTCTTTTACTTCATTTGAATGTTTTTCCCTATATATAACCTACATCATCTGTGTTGAAAATTGAGCGTAATTTCTATTTTCTTACTCCCAATGGCTATCAAGGACAAGTGACGATCACCTGCAATATAACAGACCTCTACCCATCAGAAGACCTTTGTTACCGTTTCCCCTCACTCCTGCTCTACACATACTCCATTCATTTCCAGCTTAAGTAAATCCAGTAAATTCCTTCAACCTTTCCTAACAGATCAGTTTTCATCCTTTTTGTTGCTCTCTGCACCTGCCCACCATGTTTCTTAAATGACAGTGCCCACAGCTGGATGCAGTGGCCAGGCAAGGCCCTTGCTGGCAGCAGGGAGCGTGGGACAAGCACCACATCACACCTCCTCAGCTCCTGCTGGTCAGGCCAGCCTGGAAGGAGGCACAGGTCTCATGTACCTGCCCCACGAGGAGAGGCTGAGGGACAGGGGGCTGGCTCAGCCTGGAGCTGAGACAGCTTTGGGGGGACCTAACAGCAGCCCCCAATGAGAGGATGATGGAGAGGGAGCCAGGCTGCTCGCAGCCTGCTGGGAGGACGAGAGGCAATGGGCCTGAGGTGAAAGACAAGAGTTTCAGACAGGATATAAGGACATATTCTTTCCCCGTGGGGAGGCTCAAATGGTGGGATGGGCTGCCCAGAGAGGCCGTTTAGCCTCTGTCCCTGTTTTCAGATCCCAACTGGATGACATCCTGAGCAACCTGGTCTGATCTCACAGCTGCTCCTGATTTGAGCGGGAGGTTGGACCAGAGACCTTCTCATGTCCCCTTCCAACATGAAGTAACCGTGTGTTCTGTGATCCTATGATCTTCCAAATGACAAAATCAGATATATATGCTGTATAAGCCCACTCCCCATAGAGAATATACATTTAAACCTAAAGCAGAAAGGTGTCTGAAATAGGGCTCATGAGGTGTGTAGGAGGACCTAGTCCAGTGCTGTATTCTCAGATCAGTGTACGCTTCAAGGAGAGGCCTACCAAAAAGATTAATTTTGGTGAAAAGCCTGGGAAGTCAGAATGATCTCATTGCTTTGAAATCTAGTCAATTAAAAAAATCAAAGTGGTTTCAAAGGTCGTGCCTGTTAAATGCCCTTTGCTACCATCAGTGGTTTCACAATCTTGTCCTCCCATTTTATTGCAGTATTTTCTCCCCTTTATTGCATGAAAGACTCACTCATGTGGTGGAGCACAAAACACCCCGAACAGCTAAAGAAAGGAGACAAACAGACAACCACAATGTTGTTGAGGGTTTGGAGTAAACAAACAGGAAAGACATTTCCTTGAATTGCTTCAAGTTCTAGTACACTAAGGAGGGAGTTTTACCCATATTAGGTGAAATATTTTCAGAACTGGGTTTTCAAATGGTGTTTCTTAAAGTGACATCTTGAACATCTCACTGCCTACAAAGAGCACATCAGAGTCTGCAACAAGCTCTGGTTCCTGACTATCTTGGCAGTAGAACCATGAAAATTACACCACCGCCTCCTCTACGTAAACCAGAGTGTCTCATCTGTTTTGTAATTGCAGTTTTTATGAAATTTCACCGCAGTAGCACTGAGTGACTGTGCAGTAAACCGTGCTAAATGTCAGCATTGGATAACTAGAACTTGTCAAAATCCTAGGTTAGGCCCAAAAGTTGATGCTTTCTTTTTACATTTTTCCCTGTGAGCAACAAATGGTGGAGGAAAGAGAAGCCTCCCAAAAGTTTACAAAAAGTGAAACATAAATTTAAAATATTCCAGTGTCAATATTATTAAAATAGCGTCAGGCATGTATTTAAGAAAGAATGTTGTTACAGGCGGGAAGGCGTGTGCCTTCATGCATGTATAAAACAGTGGGAACAGGTATTACATTTCCCTCCTCCAGGGGCTGCTTTTGGGGGCTGAGGGAGCACCCCTGTTCCTGGATCTGGCCATCCTTCCTCTTTCCCCGCCTTGTTCGCCGCCAAGGCTTGGGTGAGCAAAGAGGCCAACTTCAAGTCCTTCCACGGGGGAGTCCAACCTTCACTCCACTCCCCTGGCCCCTCCCCAGTCATCTGGGGAGAGGACTTCCACCCTCTGGAGAAAACATCGTTAGCTTTCCAGCATATTTCCAGATGTTCATTATTTTTCTTTTTCTTTTTTCTTTTTCTTTTTTCTTTACGTAAGGGGTTTCTGAAAGGCCCCTCAAGTTTTGGGAAGCCAGCTGTCACCCAGAAGAACTTACTGGTACTTAGCCCCATGCAGGTGAAGCAGTCCAAGAAGCATGACAACTACAATAAATTAATACCATACACTTCCTCTCCTGTCCCCTGTGTCTACATCATCAACTTAAAACGCAGTCTCTTCTCTGCAGGAACTTCCTCTTGCTACACATTTGTACCATGCCTAAAGGAGCAGGATGCTGCTGTCAATCTGTCACATCTTGTGGGAGATGAACTTACATGGCTGCTTCCTCACGCTCTTCTGCCACGGAGCTGCCCCTCGTGCTCTTGCAGGGCTATGCTGCAGCTCCCCACATACCCTATACATCCACCTGTGAGCCCTGCTGTCCAGACACAGCATCGATATGCCAGCATCTTGGAGCTGGTAGGGGAGATCCGAAAGGCAGTGGCAAGAGCACCTGAGCGTGCATCTCCTCGTGGGCCTTACGAGTGGCTTTGGAGGAGCCTGGATGAGAGGCACACGCAGAGGCACACCTGCAGCCCCCCACTTTGGGCACCTCCCTTTGGGGTCTGCCAGCAGCTGCCCACTCCTGGCATACAGCTCGTGCGGAGACTCAGACGCCAGGTCATGCCGTAGTCAGTGCCGGAGGCTCTGATACAAATGTTCTGGTACACTGTTCTGGTACAAATGAAATGTCATGATTATCTGTTGCATGGATTATATACCATCTTACTTCCATATGTATACATGTACATGTATGTGGGCATGCACTGATCTTCCATTTAAATCTGCAAATGTCTCCAAATACACAAATACCATGGGAAAATAAATATACGAAGCATAAATCATCCTTAAAGGCCAGGTCTGTGATTCTTGCAGATCCTCAAGCTCCCACTGGAGTCAAGGCAAGTTCAGCAAGCACAAAAAGTGCACATTGTTCAGCAGATAGTTATTTCTTTGCCTTCGTTGCTGCGTGATGGACTCGTGTGAGGCAGCTGTTGGCTCTCCACTCCCAGTGTTTAGGCAGTAACAGAAGGGAAGCAAAACAAAATGTGGCCTAAACCCCTGGAAACACGCAAGTAGATATAAACAGCTGGGATAGAAGAAACTCTTTTTTTTCCATGCCCCTGCTGAGGTTTTATGGTCTTTGCTTCTCCCACAGAGGGATTGCTGGGTGAGAGAGATTGCAACCAGCAGAGGATATATTTGAATTATTTGGAAGTCTTGCAAAGTTTGTATACAAAACTGTTTGTCTAATTGCTGCAATTTGGAAAGCTGAAACTTTCCAAGGCTTTTTTCTTTTTTTTTTCTTCTAATGCAACTTCTTTTTACTGACTTGGAGCCCTCATTTAAACGTGCATGAGGAGCATTTTCTGCAGAGAGTTGACTGAGCACACTACAAACATAGCACCAGGTTTCGAACAGTTCATTCTGGGGGACAGTATCTATGTCAGTGGCAGATCTCTTGCTGTCTCATTTGGACGGAATTTCTGTCTGACCCTACTCTGGGAAAGGACCAGGGGAACCAGAGGGTCCCCATTCACACCTTAATCCATCCCACATGACAAATGCACTATTGCGTGGCCTCTCCTCATCTCTACCATCCTCCTTATACGCCTATCTCACCATCTCCAAATTGGGGATAATGAACAGCAACCATTTAAACTGCTTTTCTACAGTCAGGGAAATTACAGCAAATTTTGTTTTTACAGGCGGTTATCAAAAAGCAACCACTTTTACAGCAAAACTGCTCTTATTTTATGTGCCACTTTCACATTCTGGTTTTGTTTCCTCTCTCTGTAATTTACTCAGCAGGGGAGAAGCGTATAAATTTCCTGTGCATGCTCCCAGCAGTTTTTGCCCTTGAAAGCTCGGATCAGCAGGCAGGGAGCTGGGGCTCCTGGGGATCAACACGGGAGCGGCAAAATCAGCGCCGGGATCTGTAGGAAGCAATGAAATGGCATTAACTTGGTAGGGGTGTGATTTAGGAAATCTCTCGTTGTCACATACCACGCAATAAGTAATGATAGCAGCAATAGATAGTGGTATCTTTACAATTCAAGTTTAAAAAAAAAAAAAAAAAAAAAAAGGGACAAAACAAAGCGAAAAAAAAGTCCCGAACAGCGTTTCGTTGTTTCCCAGGGCTGGTCTCTCGCGACATGAAATAAAGTACTGGAGAAATATACCGTTCTCTAGGGGTTAATGTTACATTAATCAGAACTGACAAGCATGAAAATCATTCTTTGTTGTCTTTAAATTGCTAATTTAAGATTGAAATCTAAAACGCTTGAGCACTGATCGTTAACACTAACGCTTAAACAAAACACAAGTACAATCTTCTCTCCTATGGGCCACTACACAATTGTTTTACATTTGGTTGAGAAAACAAATGCAAAATCTGTAACTAAATCCTAATGTATCGTTTAAGTGTTTCCATTCACAGGCTTTCTTTGGCTAAACTTCAACGAATCGCACTACAGTTTAATTGAAAAGCAGCATTTGCACAGGCATTTACATCTGAAGGCAGAAATACTGGCATTGTATCGTGCCGTGCAATGGCAGCAATAATCCCCCAAAATCCAAATAATTTTTTTGCAGGTATTATTTTTCCAGTTGCAGAGTTTTTTTAATGAGCTGATTCTCAACTGAGGTAACCAAGCAAAGTTTGAGGTACTCAGTAACAAAAAGCTTATTTAAAAAGCTTATTAAAGTTTAAAAAAACTATTTAAGGGTAAATTCAGTGCAATGAAGACAGGCACCAGATAAAATCAAGGGGAATAAAGTGCCATCAAATGTGTGGCTACAAAACTAACAAAAAAGTACGTATCAGCAAAACAAATGGGATAAGCATGTCCTCCTTCTGCCCCTCAACGGAATTATAAATTGTGTTAGGTGCCAAATCAAGTGCAGTTTCTTTTGCCAGCTTGACTATTTGCAGGTTCAGGTCTATTCGCAGACACAGCTCCCACTGAAGTCCACGGACATTTGCACTTGCAGCTGAAATAAGCTGAAGCTGAATCTTCAGCTTGGCTGAAGCAAACTCGGTGACCTAAAATCATTCAACTCCAAACCCATCAGCGGATCTGGTTTGATCTGGTCCCTTATGACAAGGAAGGAGGAATAAGGACATCTGTGATAGAGTCACGCTCTATGTGACTGTATGGGTGCTCCAACGGAGGCTTGGGGAGGATGAGAGTAGGAGAAGGGCTGGGGGCAAAGCAAGCTGCGCCCTCATTCTTCCCCCTGAGGAGCCAGTGAGCTACAGTAGCCGTGATATCCAGCATCCAGAGTGAAGAATGACACATTTATCACATCCGAGCACTTCGCCTTTCTTTGCAATTACAGTAAAGCAGGATTGAGCTATGCAGACATACTTACCACATCCATTGACCTCGATGTGAGTTCCATAGCAAATCTTAGGGCAGAACTTGCCAGACAAAAGACGTGTTAAAGACACAAGCACTGTCATGCAGAACAAGCTTTTAGAGCAGAAGAAAAGGACTCAGCATTTGGCCAAGGAGTGGGGTCATGCACTGAGGGTGCTTTGTATTCTGGGGAGGACGTGGGACGATGGCTCTCCAGGCTCATGCAGAGCAAAGGCAGAGGAATATAGGGCTTAGTGAAAGAGAAAATGAATATAGGGTTTAGGGAAAGGGTTTAGGAAAATGTGAGAAATTCTGAGCACTCTCTCATCTGGCAGCTGCATCCCGAATATGAAGGTGCATATGGGCAGTGCCTGCAGAGGAGGACCCTTATCTTTCCTTCTGGTCGATAGAGTAGGAGTGTGAAACTGCCCTTGAGTTAAGAGTTAATCAGAGCAACATTCCTTTGTTTGTTAACCCCAATATCACTAAGAAATCTGCGTTCTGGTGTCTAGACTCAAAGCCAAATCTAATGTAAGTATAACAAAATCAGATATCATGTCGCATGCTCCTTCGCAGCACCCCTTGTGTATAGTAGTAGAGCAGGTCCCAGTAGAGCAGATTAAGAAAATATTGACAAGCATGTTTTCCCCAGCATATGTTGTATTCAGAGTCGTAGGGCATGACTCTTGAGTTTGAAAATGAAAAACATTTTTCACTGTACGCTTGTCCTTACAAAGAGCAGTAGCAAGATTTGATTGATACATTTTTGTTGCATTAAATTCTGTTTCTTCACACTTCCAATGCATGTTTAGTTGGTTTATATGAAAGACTGGCAGGAAGAGGACCTGTCTGAGCATCTTTAGTAACAATATCTGTGTCAGAGCTGGGACTCAGAAGGTCACCAGCAGCACAAGGAGAGCAAGCCAAATGCCTAATAATGAAAAGGAACCTTAGAGCCTCAGACCTTTCAGTTAATATCAATAGCACCTGCCTAAACAATCATTTGATAAATTTTCAATTCTATTTCAAGCTCTCATTTAAAAATGAGAAATAATAAGCAAAAAAACCCCAAAGTGTCATTAAGCATTTTGGTGTATTTAACATTGTTAATAGGCCTTCAAAGCCCTGGGCCCAAATACTTCCTTACTATTAAACCATTTTAGCCATGGGGATGGATTTGCCTGGAAAAAACAATGTGAAGAAGTGAAAGGAAGTTGAATGGGAGGAAGAGAAGTGGAATAAGCATGGCATTAACCTTGACAATGACAATTTTCCCTCAAATCAGCATTAAAATGAGTATTTTCTGTTTGCTTTATTCTTATGCAGAAAAGTGGGGAAATTCTTGGAAAAAAAATCTAGTGATTTGTAATGCCATATTTACATTTTTTGCTTTGTTTTTAAACCTGTAGATCATTTAAAGACTCAGGAATCCTCCCAAACATTCATCGCATTTGTGAAAAATACATATTTGCAAAATACATCTTCTATGTTCGGACCCAGTCAAAGTTCAATGAAGTGAGAAAGGGCAGGATCCAATGCACCAGGCAGACACCCAAACCTAAGTATCCGCACACAGGCTAAGCGCAGGATTCAATTGCCTAAGGATAAGGTATCTGTCACCACTGAGGGACCCGGGCTGGGGAGAGGTGCCCAGCCCCACAGGCAGCTCCAGGAAGGTTTGGTTCTTCTGCAGACCCTCCATCATGCCAGTCAGCCTCCAAGGATGCCTTTGGTGCCCACAGCCATCTCTAGGGCCTGTATTTAGGGAACTAAACGTATCTGCATTCCTGTTATAGCCAATGGAGATCCAAGGCTTGATTCAGTTGCCTACACATTGGCATCTGAAGCAACGTGAGAACCCCTAAGGTATCTGAGACATCTCCCTTGAGCTAGCAGATACGGCACAGGACATACGGGAACTGATGCCTTTCCAGAAGGGTAGCCTGAGACCAGGTAGGACATCCCACAGCCTCTCAAGTGGCATTAGATGTTCACAGAATTGACTGAGCTCTTGGTCAGTGATTTCAAAGCAGTCTAGAGATTGATTCATTTAACCAACCATCAGCTATCTGCTTAGGGTCAGCCTAAGAAGATCTCCAGAGCTCAGTTCAGCTGTCTTGGCACCCAGTGCCATTTCAGAGGCTATAGGCTACCCCATCTTGTCTCCAGCTGCTGCTCCAGAAGGGCATTACAGTCCTGTAGGTTGTGGGCCAGATTGGCCAGCCCTGTCTGAATGTCTCACACACCAGAAGTACCTCAGATATAATTGATGCAAGCCCTCCCCCAACTCTACTGGGAATTAAAACACCTAGCTCGTATGTAGACACCAACATGTACGTGTCTTCAACTTGAACTGAACTGCAGCCCAAGAGTTCCACAGGCGCTGGAGAAAATCCTGTGTTGTTTTCAGGATTTCTCTGAGTCCTGAATTCCACACAGAATTTCTCTTTGAGTCCTGAATCTCTTTATAGATAAATGGAAGTATTTTGTTTGTAACAAGGAACATGGCAACACAACAAATGCCCAGTGCAGATGTTGCATGAAGGTAAGTACGCAAATATTCCTCAAACATGCAAAAGTTGGTGTGTATGAGCTTTCCAAGATTCCCCTTTTTATGTGCTGTTTTAAAATGCTCCCACTGTTTTAGAAGAAAAAAGTTTCTATTTATCATCTAGGGCTGAACTGGAAACTATCAAGCTGCTCACATTAATCTATGCAACTCTGTGATTTATCATCGCTCCCCTCATCCCATCTATTTTCTGTGCCTCAGATGTGCAATTAACTCCATATTGTCAGCTCCATCTGTTTATGTCAACACAGGACATGTCTGTACTGTCGTAAAAGCAAAACAACAAATTTCCTGATCACCAATATTGCCTCGCACTTCGAGGAAGCCAGCTGGCTCTCCAGGAGGAGAAATTTCATATAGAAGCAGCTTGAACTCAAAACAGTTTCTTGTTTGTGGATGCAGTGTGGATGCAGGCAGCTTAAGACCAGAGCGGTGACAAATGTGACCTCACATCCAAGCACTGTGACTGCCAGGGTGACATCATACCCTGCGAGCACCATGGGCATGCAGGGGCACCGCTCCTAATTGGGGTGCTGCAAACAAGTAACAGTGTTCACATCAGCAAGAGCAAGAGGTGGCCCCGCACTTGTTTGAAGCTCGCTTTTCATTTCTTTAACTTACATAAGGCTTTCTCCTTGTCACTCCCTTTTCACCAGTTCAGAACACTCAAACCACAAAACCAGACCCAAGGCAACACAAACCTAGCGGCAACACAGATGCACACACATCCAGTCTTTACTGATGTGCTGTGTCACATCAACTCTCTTTTCAGATCATAGAATCATAGAATCATTTTGCTGTGTCACATCAACTCTCTTTTCAGATCATAGAATCATAGAATCATTTGGAAGGGAACTTTAAAGGTGATCTAGTCCAACCCCCCCGCAATGAGCAGGGGCATCTTCAACTACACCAGGTTGCTCAGAGCCCCGTCCAACTTGACCTTGAATATTTCCAGGGATGGGGCATCTACCACCTCTCTGGGCAACCTGTTCCTGGTAGACTCAGAAGGTTTGGTTAACCTACCCCTTTGTTGTTCTGGAGTATCAAAACCTATTACTATTTTATAATTCTGTTTATATTTGACAGGTATTTAAAATTTCAGACATTTGTAGAAGTTTAGGTGCCTCATTCGAAATAACAGCTTATGATGCCTCCATCCGTCAAATGGACTAGGTAAATATTTTTTCAGTTTTATTAATGCAGTAAGTGCACACAGTGTATATAATGCTAGAGACCATTTTAAAAATACATTAAAACTATTTGCCATATTGGAAAGGTTTTAACATTGAGTCAGAGGCAGTGTTTTCCCCCCCAGAGAATGTTTTTACACATAATAGGAAGATATGAGGTTACATTACTTTCAGGGATTTATTGCATTTGCTTGCTTCTTGACAACATATTATATATCTGGCATCCATTTTCATAAATGCCCAATGAATTTAAAATTAAATTACATTTGGGAAATCAATTTCTGGCTGTCTCAATAAATCACAACTATTCTAGCTGTAATGTCTGGATGGTGGAAAGGAGCTGGGCCTTATACGTGTCCCTAAGGCTCAGGAATTCTCTTACCAGCCTTGAATGTTTTTAATATGGCCATTATTTAAGAGAAAAAATACATGACTGTGAGAAAGGTTAAAGGAAGGTGAAAAATTTTAAGTGGGATGTCTCTAAAGGCACACATGAAGCAGGATAGATATAGTAAGAGCAGCACATAGCAATTCAGTAATTTACCTGTTATGCCGGAGCCAAATCCCAATTCCAAATCAATACTTTGCAATGGATTAGCGAACATGCAGAAACAGAGATTGAAGGCTGTCCTAACCCAATAAGGGTATGAAGTGTGCTTAATGAAAATCAGCTGAAATGTTGTCCATTGACACAGGGAACTCTCCCCCCGCCCCCCGCCACACACACACACACACACACACACAAAAAAAAAAAGAGGAGCTTTATCTATTCTGTGTTAAATCAGATACTGTAGAGATAGTAGAGACATGGTAAATCTCTGTTATCACTAGAATGGGGTTTTGAAAGATAGGCGCTATTTGGTGAAAGAGAAAGTGGTAGCACTGTGCATTAGAGAGGTGATAGGCCACCAAGACATAAAACCAGCATAAATAAATAAGAATTTTTGAGGATCATAATCCCTTTGGGAATGGCTGCTAAAAGTGGCCATTTAGGGCATAAAGGGGTTGGTGACAAGGCCTCAGGCTGTATCTGAATGAGTAATCGGCTCTGGAGTGAGGTTAAGCCGCTTGCATGGCTGAGAGCCACCACTTCCCATTTACATTGCTGCCCCTAGCCTTCCCGTGAGCAGCCCAGGATCAGTGTCTCCCCCGGATGCTGAGGAAAACCAGGAGATTGAGATTATTTCTCAGGGCCTTGAACGGTAATATCCTGAGCCTCACCTAGACTTCATCCACCTGGACCACATGGACAAGACCTCCAGTGTATGCGGAGGCATCAGGAGCTTGGGCTCTCCCCTACCTAGAGACTTAGAGGGGCTGAGGAGCTCAGATGAAAGCAGCCTGCAAATGCAGCTGAGGAGGTTACAGTAGGGATGGTGAATCAGTCTGGTCTTGAGAGCAGATACAACATACATTTAACCAACAGACAGACATGCACAGAACTGGATTTAGATATTGAGTGTGAGAATATTGTAAGAGGATTCCAGTGACATATCACTATGGGAGGGTTAGTTTGCCAACTATGACTGAAGAAGAATGGTAGTAGCAGTTGGAGGCAGTAACTTGACAAAAAAAAATATAGTTATTTGAAAATTGTGAAAGTTGTCATAAAAACACCTGAGAGATGTGCAAATACATGGAATCACTGTGCATGAACGGTTTTCATAAATATTTTTATTAGGCAGCAGTATTCCTCACTTTAAAGTTACAAGTTAGAAACACACTGGAATCATGAAAGAAGCCCGGTGAGTTTATTTTATCCGTATACTCTTTTTATGAGCTTCTGAAAGCACCATGATAACGTGACCCTGCAGAAAATTTGAATTGTGTCTCTTGGCCACATCCTGCTAACGCTGTCTCTGCAGTCTCATTAGAAACAGCAAGAACTGGAAAGCAGTACTGGAGGAGAACTGAGACAACCGGGGCCTATAGATTTCAAATTTTAAACTGAAACACATTTTCTGTGATGACACAATTAGAAACACAGAAACAGATGTGGGAGATTTTTATGCCGTCATGAAAAGATCCTGACGCATAATGGATCCAAAATGAGAGGAGGGATCTGAAGTGCTGCATCAAACCACTGCTTGTTTATCGTGGCTAAGAAGCAGCACACGCACACATCACAAACATGTTCCGCAATCACTAGCAGGACCATGCACCGTCTTTCTGGGCAGGTTCATATAAACCAAAAGCCAACCTGCTTGAGCATTGATGCAAAAAACGACATCAGCCCAGTCAGGAGGGAGTTTTCACCAGATACCTCTTGCCCCAAACACAGGCAGCCTGTGCACAGCTGCCCAGTACATCCCGGGGCAGAGTAGAAGCTATGTGCAAGTATAAGTTAATTCAGGACAAGCAGAACTGGAAAGCAGCTAAGAAGAGCTGGCTGCATTTCAGAAACTTTAGTTTTAAAAGGACCAGTGTAAAGACGCTTCAAGTTTACAAAATAGGACATCTGCAGGATGTGAGTTTACAAGTTTTTGCTTATTTAAGTTTCTGTAATGAAACCCGAGACTGAAAAAGTACTCGATAGATGGGTAACAGAGGCCTGGTAAGAGCTGGTTTTGTGTGTGTGTGTGAGCTGCCTTGCAGAAGTTTCCATAAACAACACACAAGGAGAGACATGAAGGAGTTTGAGATCCCCTATAAAGTGTGTTTGACCGTCACGTCTTGGCAGACAGACCCCAGGCAGCAGTGAGGCCAAAATGGCTCCTGGCAGCACCTGCGAGCCCAGGATGCCGCTGGGCGAGACCAGGGGTGCAGCGCTGTGCTAAAAAAAACTGCCAGTGAAATGCAGAGGTCTTACTCTGACTGAACAAGGACGATGCCACCGAAGATCAAACACGAGGGAAATGTAGGAAGGAAAATAAGGAGGAAACCCGCTGCGGGCAAGCCTGAGACCCGTCTTCTTCCCGGTTGGGTAGAGACCGGCCTTAGGGAAAACAGGTGCCCTGCGGGCACAGGCCGGGGGCAGAAGCAGCCCCTC
>NW_009222623.1:0-392 GCF_000690835.1 Fulmarus glacialis
TTGGGCAGTTTAGCCATTCTTCGGAGAATGGCTGGCCACCAGTCTGCTGGTGCGAGGTGGTGGGTAATTGCCTTTGCAGCACTAGTTTTTTTTCTCTTTTGTCCCTTTCCTTCTTCAGCTGTCCTTATCTTGATCCAAGGGTATTTTGCTCTCTTGCTATTCCAATTTTGTCCCCATCCCACTGGGACAGCAGAGCAAGTGTGGAAGGCTGGTAGGTGCTTAGTGTTGGCCAGGGTCGACACAGCACACAGACCCACAAGCAGTGCATGTCCTTCTCACCTTGCTCTTTCCCTTTCTGTGCCCAGGCCTTCTTGCGAATATTTCTGGAGAGGGGGAGGCAGGGAGAGACTCAGGGCAGGAAAGGGCAGCAGGTGCAGGCTGAGTGTTTCAAA